>NW_027268167.1:0-56752 GCF_963676685.1 Mytilus edulis
GATATTTTTGACATTAAAATGAAAGATTTTGAACTATCAGTTCTATGCTACAACACACATGATTTGAAAACACCTCGGATTTCCGAGGTACAACTAAAAGATATACATCTATGTAGACAATAATGTGTCCATAGCACACGGATGTCACATCAGCACAATCCTTTTCTATGTTCAGTGAACCGTGAAAATAGGGTAAAATCTCTAATTTGACATAAAAATTAAAAATATTTCAAGTTGATTGGACTTCAACTTCATCAAAAACTATCTCGACCAAAAACATTAACCCGAAGCGAGACAGACGGACGAACGGACGGATGGGCGGATGGATGAACGAACGAACAAACAAACGAACGAACGAACGAACGAACGAACGAACGAACGAACGGACGGACGGACTAACAGACGCACATACTGGAAAACATAATGTCCATAAATGGGGCATAACAATTGAGAATCGAAATAAGGAAGTTGTCAAATAGACAACAACACGACCAAAGAGCAGAAAAACAGCCGAATGTTACTAATGTTTCTTCAACACATCGAGAAAATCCCGCACCCAAAGATGGGCCATAGCAAGCCCCTAATCAGTCAATTACGTGTATTGATGTCATACATTACCCGAAACATTTAAATAAAATCAAAATTAAAATAAAACAAATAAGAATAACCTAGACCAGAGGCTCCTGACTTGGGACAGGCGCAAAAGTACGGAGGGTTTAAACAGGTTTTGTGAGGTCTCAACCCTAAAATCTAGCCAATGTAGAATAAACAAACACACAGCAATACACACAGTTCAATCAGTTTAGAAGAATTCCAAATCCGATGTTAGAATAGGTAAGAAAAGGAACCGACATAAATTTACAAAGCACTACTTGCCGTTACCAGTGCCTTGATTTTGCGTCAATCGTCATTTAATTTGCGCCAAACAAATCTTTCATTTGATCAACAATTTGGAGCCGTACCAGTAGATTTTCAGTCCACTGGTCCGGCTGGCCAGTACACAAAAAAGCTTAAATTCTACCCCTGTGACCACAAACCATATTTCATTTGCGCCAATATTGCAAGTAAAACTGACCGCGCTGAAGTACGTCCATTATTCATTTTTCATTATTCAAAATTCAATAATGAATAATGAAATAGTTCACTATTCAATGTTAAGGAATGAATATTGAATGATGACATAGTTTGTTTCATTATTTAAGTGATGAATAGCCTCGGTAAACACCTTTGAAATGAGCTAGGTCCAATTCGGAACTTTTCCGTAGGGATGTGACGAAGAGTACCGAATGTGTTGTAGGAATTGAAAACTACGCTAAGGGGCAACTTTGCACCACTGTGGTGGCCAGACGGACCCGGATCCCAGAAAAATATTTAAGTTGGAAATAGCCTGGGTCAATACTTTTGAAATGAGCTAGGTCCGGTTCGGAACTTTGCCGTAGGGATATGCCGAGCAGTACCGAATGTGAAGTAAATACGGAAAATTACGTTAAGGGGCATATTGGAACCTCTGTGGTGGCCAGACGGGCCTGACTGGATTCCAGGAAAATATTTAAGTGTAAATAGCCTGGGTTGATACCTTTAAAATGAACTAGGTCCGGTTTCGAAACTTTGACATTGGTATATGCCAAGGTATATCGAATGTGTGGTTGGAATGGAAAATACATATTGTCTTGATTAGGGGCTGACGGGTAGCAGCAGTTCATTCCATTATTCAAAATAAGCTATTTCTTAATGTTCACGCGTATTTCGACATTTAAGTACGTCGGTACTCCTCTAATATGCGTTGCGGAACATATTTTGTTCCTCTCTTAATAAGCTTTCAAATGAGGTATAAGGTATATCTGTAATTAGGGGCTGAAGGGTCACACCAGTCCATTCCATTATTCAAAATATCCATTTCATTTTCAAAATTGGCTGTTTCTTATATTTTCACGCGTATTTTGGCATTAAGGTCATTCGAAATCCTCCAATGGTCATTGCTGCACAATCAACTTGTTATATCTATTATCCGAGGGTGAAGAATAGCAAAGGTCCAGTGAAAATAAAAAAAGACAACGTAGAGTATTTTAATTTTTATATACATTGTCTATGTTTTGGTATACATTTAAGCAAGGAATTTCTGTTAAAAATAGTTCGGAAAACCCACTAGTTTATCCTCCGAAACTTAATAAATAATTTAAATTAAAGATTTAAAGAGTGTTTTTATTTTTTTGTTCTTATGGTAATTTGATTATTCGTTAGATCCAGTGGGGGGGGGGGGGGGGGGGGGGGTTCGGGTGTTGGAACCCCCCGTTTTTTGGCCGATCAATGCATTTGAATGGGGACATATAGTTGGAACCCCCCTTTTGTCCTGGGTTGGGACCCCCCCTTTTTAAAATGTCTGGATCCGCCCCTGATAATGGACGTACTTCAGCGCAGTTAAACATTGGGTTGCGTCCATTGTCGTAGCAGCTATACATATATATAGATTTTTGATTCCTGAATGTGTTAGTATCCCAGCTGCTATACTATCTATTTTTTTAGCATCTAGGCTATCTGAAAGTTCAGTAATCAAACATCTATATATGTAGCCCTAATTACATTAGCTGCTATAATATTGAAAGCAACACAGGTCATGGAATTTCAAAAAAAAAGAAACTGTCCTAGGTTATGGGGAGGGTAGGAATCATGTTTAACCCCGCCACATTCTGTATGTATGTGCCTATCCCAAGTAAGTAGCATGTAATTCAGTGGTTGCATGTCGTTTGTTGATGTGTCATATATTTGTTTTTCGTTCATTTTTGTACATAAAAAGGCCCATTAGTTTTCTCGTTTGAAATGTTTCACATTTGTCATTTCGGGGCTTTTTATAGCTGACTATATATATATATATATTTAACACACGGCCAGCGAAAGCTCTTTTTTGAAAGCCCAGGTGGTCGTGTGGTCTAGCGGGACGGCTGCAGTGCAGGCGATTTGGTGTCACGATATCACAGTAGCATGGGTTCGAATCCCGGCGAAGGAAGAACCAAAAATTTGCGAAAGCAAATTTACAGATCTAACATTGTTGGGTTGATGTTTAGACGAGTTGTATATATAAATAAATATATATATATATGCGGTATGGGCTTGACTCGTTGTTGAAAGGCCGTAGGATATGGTGGTGGTTGGGGGGGGGGGGTCTAGGATGACCTATAGTTATTTATGTCCGTGTCATTTGGTCCCTTGTGGAGTGTTGTCTTATTGGCAATCATACCCTATCTTCTTTTTTTAATTTTAATAATAAAGTCAGTTTAAGTCAAAAATCAGTCTTCATAAAATCATAAAAAAAAATGTTAAGACTTTGATAATTCACAGGGGCCGAATCATTGAAAGTATCCTAATATATGTCATATAAGCCATAGATTTATCTATGTCTTAATTAGGACCTTATTTAGGGTGGTCTTATATAATAGGACTTTCGTTTACCTGACTTAGAAATAAGATGTGTCCTAAGACCATCCTAAGACATGTTCTATAGTTCTATGACAGCTTCGTTGACACGGCCCCAACATATATATCATAAGATATGTCTTCGGACATTATTTAGGATGGTCTTAAGGTGTATCTGAGACATGTCTAAACTGTCAAAACTATCTTACGACAAACATAAGGACATAATTTATGACATATTGTAACTTATGAAACTTCCGTTAACTCAGCACTAAGACGTGTCCTAAGACCATCCGAAGCCGGAGAGTGACTGAACTTAAATAATACGTTTAAATTCATCAAACAAATTGTGACAAAACTTCATCAACATGACTAACTAGAACAAAGTCGTTTTAATACTAAAATTAAATTAAAAAAAGGTATATGTTATTCTTCGTGCAAACGCCGGAAAGAACTCTTTGTTGACTAAAGGCAATTAATTTTATATTGAATTAAAGGACACATGAAGAGTAAATTTAAGTAATTATTCGTTGATTTTGATAATTGACACAATATTAAATGTTAATTTATTTAAATCATATATCAATATGAATATAATCATCTCAATTCTAAGATGTTAAACCACAGTGAGATCAGGGCCACACATATAACGGTAAACAGGCGCGGATCCAGAGGGGGAGTTCCGGGGGTTGGAACCCCCTTTTTTTGGACGATCAATGCATTTGAATGGGGACATGTAATTGGAACCCCCCTTTGTCCTGGGTTAGGAACCCTCCTTTTTAAAATGGCTGGATCCGCCCCTGGTAAAAAAAGCATATAAATTATATATAATTAACAGGCAAATATTCTCAACAGGTTAAATAAAAACATATCTGTACTTTCAGTTTAAAGCATTTATTAGTATAAATTAATTGCAATAATTTTCAATACCTCTAGGTTTTCTTGAATATAAAAAAACCAATTAATTTTGGCACTTGCGATGAACTTTTAGAACTCATATATAATATATGATATCATAGCTGACAGGTATCTGGTTTTCCCAGGGATTTTCACTTCTACGAACGCCATTGATATCATCGCTGTTACGTTTGGATAACTAAAAAAAAAAAAACATGCAAGAAGGGTGAGTTAAATCTATTTTCAATCTTTACAGTTTAATTTACAGGCATTTCATTTATTATAATTTCTTTTTGAAACAGAAAACCAAACTGAATAAACAGTGTAACCAGTGATGAATGATCATTGTCAAAATTGAGTTCAGTATTCTATCTGTATCTGTATGGGTACGTCGTAGCTACCAATTCTGGCTTTTATACAACGGGGGTATTTTTGGGGGTTTACGTTTTGCAGGACACAATGTATTTTATTTCTCCACTATAGACGATTTGTTTTCTTCTGGAAAAGTCAAATCTACGTACCAGTAAACGTACCACGCGACGTCTACAAATAAGTCGCCTTTCAGTGGCGGATCCAGAACTTTTCTTAAGGGGGGCCCGCTGACTGACCTAAAAAGGGGGGGGGGGCTCCATTCATGCACCAATGATTCCCTATATAATCAACCAAATTTTTCCCGATAAAGGGGAGGCCCGGGCCCCCAAGCGGACCCCACCCCCTCCTGGATCCGCCTATGCCTTTCAAAATGAGCTCTTAATTACTGATTCAAATATGTTTCAAGCATTCATTTATTCAAACAGTAAGCATGGTATAACTTTTGTCAAACCGCCGTCTTTATATATAAATATTTAAAGACTTAGTTATCAATGTGGTATGAGCACCAATGAGACAACTCTCCATCCGAATTAACAATTTATAAAAGTGAACCATAATAGGTCAAAGGTACGGCCTTCAACACGGAGCCTTGGCTCACCGTGACCAAACAACAAGCTATAAAGGACCCCACAATTACTAGTGTGAAACCATTCAACCGGGAAAACCACCCGGGCCCCCATGCCCCCCCCTGGATCCGCCTATGATAAGGACGCATCTAAATTACAAATTAAATAGAAACATTGTTTTTGAAGAACCGAACCGTCTCATGAACACAGGCATGACTTCAGGAAAGATCGGAGATCCGTCAACCTTGCTTCGGAAGTTGGTCGTCTTATTAGTCGACAGGAGAGTTATTTCCCTTTTAAAGTATTTTCTGAAGTTCTGGTGGTGGATATATATTCCCTGAATTACCATTTTTGCAGTTATCGGTAAAGTTTACTTTAATTTTTTAATGAAGCGTTCATAATAATTGTTAAATAAAACCCAAATGAATATTATAAGTCCAAATTAGTCTCCCATCTGTTGCATTATATCTTATATCAGATCAGGGCGGGAAAATCCGGGACTTTCTCCCGGTCCTACTTAAAAGCGCCCGGAAGCGCCGGAGAGCGCCCGGGAATAGAAAAAGCGCCCGGGGAAGGAACATTAGCGCCCGGGAGAATAAAATAATAATATTTTTAATAATATTTTTTTTCCTTAAAAAGAATAAATAATCATTGCTTGTTTTGTCCTTAATATAAATGTGGATATGATGCCTGAAGTCTAATATTTTTGCAACTGCATGCCACCATCATGGTGAACACTTTTTTATGCAAATGCTGATATACATTCATTATATCTTTTTTATGAAACTGAAACTGTTTCCATGGCTATATGTTTATCAGGGTTTTAATGCTTATTTTTAAATTTAAACCAAAACCCTGCCTTTTACAAATGTCTATTATCTGAATTTGAATATTACTTGTCTAAAATTTAAGAAAAATGTGCATAACTTATTTCATCAACACAAAATTGTCTCATGCCAATAGAATATATTTTCCCGGGCGCTCCCGGGCGCATTTTAGTAGGACCCCTTTCTCCAAGTCCAAGCACAGCCACTGGGCCGCCTTGTTTACGGGACCTGACGAGGTTTGACTGTAAATTCGTTAGTGAATGATTACTAGCAATAAGTAGTTTCAAGGTAGGCATTGTGTCCGGCGGATATAGGTGTTTATCCAGTTCACTCGGTATCACTACAGTCTACAGGTTTGTTCGCGGAAACAGTGGGAACAAAATGAAAATGTTTATAGCAATATTACACTTAACAAACTAGATTACAAAATAATTCAAACCAAACAAAAAAGGGTGTAAACATTTAGGGTGCAAACAGACTTTGGGTGCCAGTGGCTGATCCAGAAATTTTCATAAGTGGGGGCCCACTGGCTGCCTAAGAGGGGGCCTGATTGCTTCATGCTTCAGTGAATCCCTATATAAGCAACCAAATTTTTTTCTCACAAGGCCCTAAATCCGCCTCTGGGTGCAAATGTGTAGCCTGTAATATATATAGGGTTGGGAAGTGAAAGGGTGCTATAATTTACAAACATGAAAAGTCACGAACATGTTTTTTGCAAACTGACCTGGATTCACTTTTTTTCGAGTTTAGACCGGGTATTTCAAGTGAACTGCTGTCTCCTTTGTCATTTTGGGGCCTTCTTATAGGCGACATGTATGGCCGATTAAAATTAATTGATAGATTTTCATCCCAGTCCACCCCTCTGAAATCATCCTGCCCCAATTTTTTTTTTATATATATTTGAAAATATATGATTTCCGGATTATGTTCATTTCCATTACCAGTAACCATCAATGATTTCGTTTCATTCAAAACTTCCTGTTTCAACTAGATTATTGTATTTCTTCGAGTAATTTAAAATGATTCTACAGATCTATGATGACAACGTCATCTACCGAAAATAGAGATTGATTACGGGAATGGCATAACATATTTGGCTTACGATTAATATGCTGTTTCCAGTGTGGATCCAGAACTTTTCCTAAGGGGGGCCCGCTGACTGACCTAAGAGGGGGCCCGCTCAAGTCATGCTTCAATGATTCCCTATATAATCAACCAAATTTTTCCCACGAAAGGGGGGCCTGGGCCCCCCAGGCCCCCCCCTGGATCCGCCTATGGTTTCCAAGAATGCAAATTGCTGCATGACACAAATTTTTATGATTAGAAAAACATGGATTTTTTTATTGAAACTGTACAATGTCAATGACTTAATTTGTGTCAGGAATTTTGGACTGAATTTCAGAATGATATCCAAAGCGCAAGAATTGTGGAACTCATTGGTACAAAAAATGACTGACTTTAAAAATATTGACTCAAGCACGAATTTATTATATTTTTTTACTGTATATTGAGTTCAAAAAGTCGGCAAACAGACTATGCAGTATGGGCTTTGCTCATTGTTGAAGGCTGTAAGGTGACCTATAGTTATTAATGCCTGTGTCATTTTGGTCTCTTGTGGACAGTTGTCTCATTGGCTATCAAACCACATCTTCTGTTTAACTTTTATATACACCTACATGTAGATTTTTTTAACAACAGCTATTGTTTTCTGTTGACAAACAGCAAACACCCTCTGTCCCAATACCTTCAATAAGGGTTATTAAACACTTCTTTTTGTTAAGTTCATGTTTTTACATTGTTGCTAGCCTATGTTTGCATCATGCATAAGAATCTTTAAAGCACAAACCCTTTTATTTTCAACACTTGTTTGTGGTTTCATTTTTGTCGAGCCTGCAACTTTTGTTGCAGAAAGCTCGACATAGGGATAGTGATCCGGCGGCGGAGGCTACAGCAGCAGTGTTAGCTCACTTCTTAAAAGCTATATATTTTAGAAGGTGGAAGACCTGGATGCTTCATATTTTGTATATAGATGCCTCATGTTACGAAGTTTCCGTCAGTCACATGGCCAATGTCCTTGACCTCATTTTCATGGTTCAGTGACCACTTGAAAAAAAAGTTCAGAATTTTTGTAACGTTGAATTCTCTCTTTATTATAAGTAATAGGATAACTATATTTGGTATGTGCGTACATGTACCTTGCAAGGTTCTCATGCCCGTCAGACAGTTTTCACTTGACCTCGACCTCATTTCATGGATCAGTGAACAAGGTTAAGTTTTGGTGGTCAAATCCATATCTCAGATACTATAAGCAATAGGGCTAGTATATTTGGTGTATGGAAGGAATGGAAGGTGTACATGTCCAACTGGCAGGTGTCATCTGACCTTGACCTCATTTTCATGGTTCAGTGGTCAAAGTTAAGTTTTTAAGTTTTGATCTTTTTATCTAATATTATATGCCAAAGGTCAACTATATTTGGTGTATGGAAATATATTATGATCTATATGTCAGTCCCGCAGGTTTTATTTGACCATGACCTCAATTGCACGGTTCATTGGACAGTTAAGTTTTTGTGTTTTGGTCTATTTTTCTTAAACTATAAGTAATAGGTCAACTATATTTGTTGTATGGAAGCATTGTTAGCTGTACATGTTTGCCTGGCATGGTTCATCTGACCTTGACCTCATTTTCATGGTTCATTGGTCTTTGTTTAACTATCTTATTTAATGTTAAGTTTATGTGACAGTTGTAATAACGCTTTATACTTAGGACTATCAACATAATATCAATGATAGTAAAGAAGGCGAGACATTTCAGTGTGTGCACTCTTGTATTCTGTACTCCTAATTCTTGTGCTGCATACCAATGCATATTTGCTTCATACAAGAAAGCAAAATTAATTTGGTGTAGTTAGTCCAGCTGAAGAGAGCATTTCTACACATCATCACATGGTTTTTCCATTTAATGAAAATAGGTTTCTAAAGCCACAATAACATCATGTAGAACAATGGTTGCCAATGAATAAGAGATATTTAAGAATTATGTGTGATTCCTTTAATACATGTACATACATGTACATGATATAAGCTTATTATTACTCTTGCATTAAGAACACGTTACAGGATTGTCTGATATGAAATAAAAAATAAAAAATAAAATCCTCCCCCCCCCCCATTTAAAAAAAAAATTTGGATGAAAATCTAATAATTAAATTAAGTTGGCCTATATACATGTACATGTAGCTAACTATACCCAGTATGGGCTTTGCTCATTGTTGAAGGTCTTATGGTGACCTATAGTTGTTAATTACTGTTTTTTGTTAATTACTGTTTTTATTTGGTCTCTATTGGAGATTTGTATCATTGGCAATTATACCACATCTTCTTTATAATTGTGATTATAAAAGTCTTATTATCATGACTTCATCTTTTTATAGGCTTGTAAGTTTTTTTACAGGAAGTATAATTTAGTATTCAAATGTCCATCATCCGTCTATGGTCTGTATGGCGTCCACATGTCACACAGTAACTTGAAAACCACATATCATCTAAATTTCATGAAACATATACATAGTTGTTTCTTATGAAAGTCAAACGATCAGTATACTTTTTGGTGAAAATAAGATTTAAACTTTTTGAGTTACAGGACTTTATAACTAAAACAAGGGTGTGTTTTTTCACATGTCATGCCATATATTTCAATAATCGATTATTACTTAAAACAACACACATTTCTTTGTTACAATGTATATTATTCTACAGATCTGTATACTTTTTTTTTTTGGTGATTATTCAAAATTTTATTTTAGAGTTATTGAGTTGTTGTTTTTTAAAAAGGGGGTCGCATATCACGCTATACATTGTATTTTAAAAACCATTAATTATTTATATGGCTTAAAACTTTACAGACTTTTTAGTTAAATTAATCTCAAGATCTATATATTTTTTGGTGATGATTCAAAGTATTATTTTAGAGTTATAACTTAAGTTATCTAGTTTTTTGTGTCTCAGGAACTATTTATGATTATAATGCATGAAGCCTCAAATACAAGAGGTGTTCCAAAAGGAAATTATATTCTGGAATATTATTTCCTCAGGAATAAATATTACAATATATGTTCCTAATGGAATAAATGGTATAATTACTATGAAATATTTGTTTTAACAGGAATAGATATTATATATGACAATGTTTATAGCAAAGTTTCCATTGGTACTTCTGTAACAAATATATGTGTACAATTTGGAAATTAGTATGGCGTCCATTATCACTGAACTAGTATATATTTGTTAAGGTGCCAGCTTAAGGACACCTTCGGGTGCGGGAATTTCTCCCTACATTGAAGACCTGTTGGTGACCTTCTGCTGTTGTTTTTTCTATGGTCGTGTTGTTGTCTCTTTGACACATTCCCCATTTCCATTCTCCATTTTATTTGTTGACAGACCAAGGTCATATCATGTGTTTGTGGTGCAGCTGTTTATTTTTGAATGTTTTATACATGTTTTGAACATAAACAATGCAGAAATTCCTGATAGTTCACATACATTATTTTTTTAGATCAATGTTAAAAATGTCTAGATTATTTTCTTGCTGGACATAGGGATAGTGATCCTGTTTGGGCTTTTGTGGTAACTAGCTTCTTAAAAGTTTAGTTTTCACATAGATGCTTCATATATTATAGATACATGTACATGTACATATATATGCATATAGATCATTAGATGCCTTATGTTATAAAGTTTCTGTCTGTCATGTGATATTTCCAATGTTGTTGACCTCATTTTTATGGTTCAGTGACTTCTTAAATTTTGTTAGATTCTTGTTATGAGCATTTATACTATAATTAAATTTAGTATCTGGATATTTTGTAAGGTCCTCATGGCTGTCAAACAGTTATAACTAGACGTCAACCTCATCTCATGAAAGAGTGAATAATGTAAAGTTTTTCGAGGTAAAAAAAAGTCAATATTGCAGATACTATAGGTAGCAGATCAACTAAATTTAGTGTATGGAAATAATGCAGGGTGTGCACATCCAACTGGCAGGTGTCGTCTAATCTTTACCTCATTTTCATAGTTGTTCAGTGGGTAAATTAAAGTTTTGTAATTTGGTGTTTTTTTTGCATACCAAGGGCAAATACAAACTAGAGGCTCTAAAGAGCCTGTGTAGCTCACTTTGGTCTATGTGAATATTAAACAAAGGACACAGATTGATTCATGACAAAATTGTGTTTTGGTGATAGTGATGTGTTTGTAGATCTTACTTTACAAAACATTCTTGCTGCTTACAATTATCTCTATTTATAATGAACTTTGCCCAGTAGTTTCAGTGGAAAATGTAGTGAAAATTTACAAATTTTATGAAAATTGTTAAAATTTACTATAAAGGGCAATAACTCCTTAGGGGGTCTTTTACTAAAATCTT
Source organism: Mytilus edulis (assembly GCF_963676685.1). Taxonomy (NCBI): domain Eukaryota; kingdom Metazoa; phylum Mollusca; class Bivalvia; order Mytilida; family Mytilidae; genus Mytilus; species Mytilus edulis. The sequence continues at coordinate 11,496 of NW_027268167.1, forward strand.
CTCTGAAACTACTGATCGATACTTGGTCACAATCATCAATAGGAGGATGGTAATGCCCTTTACCATCAGGCATCAAACAGTCATTTTCAGCAACCGTTAGCATTAAAATTTGTTAAAAATTTACCATGATTTGTCAAAATATGCTTATCATGATTCGTCATATTTAGTCTCAAATGATTATCGTTATTGTCATTTTTGGAAAAAAAATAACGTGATTCGCCTAAATCAGTTGATAGTTCTTTCTTCTAAAAGAAAGTGTACATTTTATCATCATATTCCAAAAAAATTACCGTTTTCATCGTTTGGCAAGAATTTTTACCATTATTTGTCATGAAGGTACCCCCATTACAAGGTTAACCCTCCAATAGGTATCTAGTTTTAAAAATGTGTCTGATGACCCTGTCTGCCAACCAACATGGCTGACATAGCTCAAAATAGAACAAAGGGGTAGAATGCAGCTTTTGGCTTATATGTCTGCATTAAGAGCAAATCTGACAAGTGGCAAAACATATGGCCTGCAACAGTTGTTGGGCCATACAGTTTTACCCTTGTCCCCCAGCTGATTTTTGGTAATATAAGTGAGTTAACCATGATGAGTTACAAATTATGTTTAAGCTTTGTTCTGCTCTCCTAATTTTTGCAGAAATACAGACTTTTCTTTCCCCACCAAGTAGAGGGGGCATTAAGTACTATTGTCAGTGTGTCTGTACCTATGTTTATCTTTATAGATTGGTTTCTATAATATTAGATTGCCTGACCAAATGTTATGAAACTTGTACACAATGCTCAATACCTCAAAACACAGACCAACTTTGAATTTTGGTGGTGTCACATACAAATTTGGGTTGCTTAACTATGCAAATAGACAAGAAATATTAATTAAATGAAACCACCCCCTCAGTCAGGGTGTCACGGAATATAAGTTCCTTCATAATATAAGTTCCAAAAGGAATAAATATTCTGGAATATTATTTCCACAGGAATAAATATTACAGTATATGTTCCTAACGGAATAAATGGTATAGAATATTTGTTCCAACAGGAATAGGTATTATGACATTGTTTATAACAAAGTTTCCAGTGGAACTTCTGTTAGGCGGAACAAATATACGTTGACAAGTGTCTATTGACTTGCTTAGTTTTCATGTACCATCATTAGTTTGTGATTAGGTCAGTCGTTAGGGAACCACTAGTAGTAAGTTAATCATGGAGATTTTTTTAGTCCTGCCCCTTTTAATAGTCACATTCTATTGACTTTGAAATTTTTGCTTAGTTTTCATGTATAAATTTGTGATTGGGTCAGTTTACGAGGAATCACTAGTGGTAAGTAATTGATTATTGGCAGTGGCAGATCCAGGCGGAGGCTTCTGTGGGTTGGAACCCCCCCCCATTTTTTTGGACGCTCAATGCATTTGAATAGGGACATGTGGTTGGAACCCCTCTTTTATCAATGGTTTGGACCCCCCTCCCCCTTTTTAAAAAAGCTGGATCCGCCCCTGTAATTGGTATGCAGTTGAATAAGCATTGGCACATTTTATTTCCATAGAGATTTGTGGGCCCTCAGTCACCAGTGATATTGTTGGCCTTTTTCAAAACTACCTCTAACCTTTTTTATTTGGAAAATATGCCATTTTGTCAAATTGGGAAGTTTATAATAACCATGAATTCGACTGGAACTTCAATTTGCAGACCCCCTTTCAAGAGAAAAACCCTCATTTGAAATAAGACCCCCTTTCAAGAGAAAAACCCTCATTTGAAATAAGACCCCTTTTTATTAGCTCACCTGGCCCGAAGATCCAAGTGAGCTTTTCTCATCACTTCAAGTCTTGGCGTCCGTCGTCTGTCGTCGTTGTCGTTAACATTTTACATTTTGAACTTCTTCTAGAGAACCACTGAATGGAATGAAACCAAACATGGCATGAATGTTCCTTATGAGGCGCTGACCAAGTGTTGTTACTTTGTAGCCGATCCATCATCCAAGATGGCCGCCAGCAGGGGACTTAGTTTAACATAGGACCCTATGGGAAATGCATACAAATGACTTCTTTTAGAGAACCACTAAATGGAATGAAACCAAACATGGCATGAATGTTCCTTATGAGGCGCTGACCAAGTGTTGTTACTTTGTAGCCGATCCATCATCCAAGATGGCCGCCAGCAGGAGACTTAGTTTAACATAGGACCCTAATGAGAAATGCATACAAATGACTTCTTTTAGAGAACTGTTGAATGAAATGAAACCAAGCATGCCATGAATGTTCCTTATGAAGTGCTGACCAAGTGTTGTTACTTTGTAGCCAATCCATCATCCAAGATGGCCGCCAGCGGTGGACTTGGTTTAACATAGGACCCTATGGGAAATGCATACAAATGACTTCTTTTAGAGAACCACTAAATGGAATGAAACCAAACATGACATGAATGTTCCTTATGAAGTGCTGACCAAGTATTGTTACTTTGTAGCCAATCCATCATTCAAGATGGCTGCCAGTGGGGGACTTAGTTTAACATAGGACCCTGTGGGAAATGCATACAAATGACTTCTATTTTAGAACCACTGAATGGAATGAAACTAAACATGGGATGAATGTTCCTTATGAGGTGCTGACCAAGTGTTGTTACTTTGTAGTTGATCCATCATCCAAGATGGCCGCCAGCGGGGGACTTAGTTTAACATAGGACCCTAATGGGAAATGCATACATTGAAATGACTTCTATAAGAGAACCAATGAATGGAATGAAACCAAACATGGCATGAATATTCCTTATGAGGTGCTGACCAAGTGTTGTTACTTTGTAGTTGATCCATCATCCAAGATGGCCGCCAGCGGGGGACTTAGTTTAACATAGGACCCTTTGGGAAATGCATACAAATGACTTCTTTTAGAGAACCACTGAATCAAATGAAACCAAACATGGCATGAAGATTCCTTATGAGGTGCTGACCAAGTGTTGTTACTTTGTAGCCGATCCATCATCCAAGATGGCCGCCAGCAGGGAACTTAGTTTAACAAAGGACCCTATGGGAAGTACATACAAATGACTTCTTTTAATGAACCATTGAATGGAATGAAACAAAACATAGCATGAATGTTCCTAATGAGTTGCTGACCAAGTGTTGTTACTTTGTCAGCCATCAAACATCCAAGATGGCCGCAAGTGGGGTAACTTAGGTTAACATAGGACCCTATGGGAAATACATTCAAATTTCTTCTTTTAGAGAACCACTGAATGGAATGAAATCAAACATATCAATAATGTTTCTTATGAGATGATGACCAAGTGTTCTTACTTTGTAGCCAATCCATTATCCAAGATGGCTGCCAGCAGGGGTTTAGTTTTACATAGAACCACTGAATGGAATGAAATCAAACATAGCAATAATGTTTCTTATGAAATGCTGACCAAGTTTTGTAACTTTGTAGCCAAATTTTATCTTTTTTTTATATGATTTCAAAAACCCAAGTAGAGTCAGGTGAGCGATACAGGCTCTTGAGAGCCTCTAGTTATCAGTGATCATGGTGATAATACATAAATAGACCTTCAAATCTGCATACAAGTCATTTTAGGCATGAAAAATGTTTAAATGAGTTTTTCAGTTTGTATTCATGCACAATTACTACTGAGACTGCACTGTTTGGGAAAAAAAGTTGTCTTTTGGGGAATAATTTTAAGCCATTTTTTTCAAATTGGGATTCTACTCCAGGGGAAAAAGCCTTTATTCTCCTGTAATTTAAGCCAATAACATCACTGGTCACTGTCTATGGACTTTGAAACTTTTGCTAAGATTTCATCTTAGTTTATAGTTTGTGATTAGGTTGGTTTATGGATAAGCATTGGCATATCTCATAACCATAATGACTATTTGACCACGCCCCCTCAGATTTGGTCATTTGACTTTGAAATTTTGCTTAGTTTACATGTATTAGTTTTTTTAGGACGTCTGTTTAAAGGGAACTATAATTATGATAAGTCAATGGTATTTGGTATGCATTTGTATTAGCATAAGCACACATTATTACGATGGAGATTGTTACTTTCAGTCATGTTTCATTGACTTTGAATATTTTCAAAACTTACAAGTGTTTATATTTTAATTTCAACATTTGCATTATCATAATTACAAAAAAGTGAGACATATTTCCGTGATAACAGTTTATTATATACTTTATATCATAGGTCAGGCAAACTAATACGTTTAACGCCAATCAATTTATTTTATTCAGTATTGCACAAAGTCACAAAAGATAATGGTACAGGGGCGGATCCAGCCATTTAAAAAAAGGGGGGGGGGGGGGGGGGGGTTCCAGCTACATGTCCCTGTTATTCATATTTTACACATAAATGGACTAAATTTTTCTGCCAGTTATAATGCATTGATCACTCTGGTTAGAATTTTTCAAATTTTAATAACTTTCTTAAACTTATTTGTAAAAAAATATTTCCTGTTTAAACATACATGTATATTACTTATAAATGGACTTCAATATTTTTCTTCCAGTTATATAACATTACATACAGTCTGCAGTTAAAGTTTTTAAAGCATTTATTAGATTCATAAACCTTTCTCATTCCTTGATTTTGACCAAACTTGGATAAAAGCTTCTTACAATCAAAAGAAAGTATCTGAAGGAAAATTTTTAAATATTTTTTTCCTCATTTTTGTTGAGCCACTTTTGATTGCACCAATATGGATGCATGCATGCATATATATGTATTTCCTTCATTGATTGAAATTTTATGAAAGGTTATATATACATCAAGTACCTAAATGAAAAAACAAGTTTTTTAACTTCCTATGTCAATTAAGATAAAAACTGGTATGTTTAAATGTAAAATCTGGATGCTATTTAGGTCAGAAAATTTGAAAGATTAACTGATTCACATATTTGTGGTTTAAATGAATGATGCTGAATCAGCAAATGTTAGCATTTTGATAAGGCGTCATATCCGATTTTAGAGAGATGAATTAAATATAAGTCATGTTTTTTTTTAAAAATAAAATATGGTTTAAAAACCTACAGTCTACTAAAAAAGAACATTTATTTTTAAGTAATTTGACAGATCATTTTGAATTTATCTATTTTCAGTCTACAAGCAGTCATTAATTGATTGAAGATTTGAAGGTGGCGGGGAAAAGGGGAGAGGGGGTTGTACTCCTAAATTATTTTGGTAGGGTTGAGCTTGAGCATGCAACTGAGACATCAAGTACCCCACCATTTTCATATATTTTGTTTATCAATTAGATATATATTTAGATATTTTTTGTGGAAGAGTGAATTTTCTGCCTTCCATTTACACTGGATGCATTGATTGTATTATACAGTATGTACTAATTCTAAATATCTCTTGCAGATAATTTATTGACTTGGTGATTCTTTGTAATCTACTTGTGATTAGGTCTTATTTTATTGGTCATTGGTCAGTCAGGGGTACTACTTGTAGAAGTTATTTTTAATTACTTGAAAAAGTAATATTATTTACTTATATAAGTAAATTTGTAGGATACTTATACAAGTGAATTTTATTTACTTGTATTATGTAAAAAAAATATTGGCTGAGTTATGTCCCTTAGACAATCAGATTTTTTTACTTGTAGAAGTAAAAAAGTCATCCGATCTTCTTTTATTGAATTTATGATTATTGCTCTAATAGAATTTTAAATTATCTGCCCTTTGTAGATGTCTTTACTAATCATTTAAGTGTAATTCCATGGACAATGAACATCCCATTTGTCTGTTGTCTTCAGAACACTGCTCATTAATACAAGCCCCCAAGGAGCAATTTTTGAAGGCCTTGCACAAATACTTAAGATCTTTGCGCAATCAATTTCTTTGTTGAATTAATGAGACTCTAATAAAAAAGTTGAGCAAACCTGGGAAAAATCATTATAGGCATGAACTTACATCTCAAAACTTGATGACTTTTGTGGGCTTGTAAGAAAAATTTACTGTAAACATGATAAATACAAGTAAATTTTTGAGAAAATTAAGGGGAGATTATTCAAACATTATTTATTTACTTATATATATATGCATATTTTTTTTTACTTCTTCAAGTAAATAAAATAACTTGTACAAGTAGTACCCCTGACTGTTAGTGGTCTTGTGATAATTATACAGGGAATTTAATTGCTGGTCAATTTTGGTCTTTGTTCACAAAAGTTTAAATAGTTTAATTTTTTAGCATCTTCTGGTACATTAGTATAAAAAGTTGCAACTTCCTGAGAAGCTGACAAGGCCAAGAGAATTTCTTTTAATAATTGCTATCATGTTTCATGTGTACAAACCTTTGAATGTTAACTAGGTGCATATGTCAAAATGATTGGATTTATTGCATCTACTACTAACATCAGTGGGAATACATTAGAATATGATAAATATAGAGTTCAATTGGTTTGACAAATAGCTGCAGATGCATTCACAACTGTTACGTTTAACCACACATAAAAATACTGACGTCTGATTTAAGTTTCAGATACTTATGATATAATCAAGCATTAGTGATTATATATATATGTCAACCTTATTATGTATTAAATCATCTTTTAGTATATATATTTCATATACATGTAGAACTTATATATTTTCCCCAAAAAATATTGCAATATGACAAAATATATTTAACTAATGAACCCAGCAGAAAAAGCAGAATTGACATAGCTTTTATTTGTTTATTTGGTTAAACATTTATTTTGTTGAGAGCCATTTTGAGGAAATATCTTATTTCACAGTGAAAACGTGTTTTTTTTGTCTTAAAATTTGCTATACAATAACACCGAATTAATTTGTAAAAAAATATTACATAGAAATATACATGTATACAATGTATATGTTCACATCAGGAGAAAAAAACCAACTGGAGACAAAATAATGAACTAATTAAACAAACTTTAGCACATGTTCTGTTTAATAATGCCGTGGATTTTGTTACATATACTTGTAATTTATAACAAAGTTTTTTTTGCAAGTACCATCATTTTCTCCCTAAATAATTCAGAATTTGTTGAATAGGTAACGAACCCATCTATCCTATCACACTAGAGATAGAGGATAATGCAACAGGTACACTCAAGTAGACTGCCTCTTATCTAATGACTTACATCTGCTGAAATTAACAATGAGGGTTGGTCTAAAACAAAACTACAAATTTATATGAAAACAGAAATGATTTCAGTTTCCCAATTGAGAAAATAATAGGCCATTTCTGTTACATAATTGCATGTGTCTGTCCCAGTCAGGAGCCTGTAATTCAGTTATTGTTTGTTTATGTGTTACATATTTGTTTTTTGTTCATTTTTAACCGGATTTTTGTGACAAAAATGTCGGTTATTGATTAGGGGATGTACGCCGGGCGGCCAAGCAGTCGGGCGGTCGGGCGGGCGGCAATCAAATGTTGTCCGTGCATTAACTCATGAACCGTTCAGCCAAAGCTTTTAAAATTTTAATATGTTGTTACTGACAACTAAATGAAGGTCAAGTTCAATAATGGCGATTTTGACTTTTACCGTTCAGGAGTTATGGTTCTTGAAAGATTGAAAAATGGAGTTTTCAGTCGTGTCCGTGCATTTACGCATGAACTGTTCTACCAAAGCTTCCCAAATTTTAATATGTTGTTACTGATGACAAAATGGAGGTCAAGTTCAATAATGACGATTTCGACCTTTACCGTTCAGGAGTTGTGGTTCTTGAAAGATTGAAAAATGGATCGCGTTTCCAGTTGTGTCCGTGCATTTACGCATGAACTGTTCTACCAAAGCTTCCCAAATTTTAATATGTTGTACAGTCTTCACACTGAACTGCTTAATCTACAGGCACGCAGCTCAATTTTTGAAAAATTTTAGTTAGATTCTGTTGGCCTGTAGGTCTGATTTTTACAGGCCCGAGAGCAATTTTACCAGCCCCTGCCTGGGCTGCCACTCGGCGTGAAGACTGGTTGTAACTGATGACAAAATAGAGGTCAAGTTAAATAATGACGATTTTGACTTTCACCGTTCAGGAGTTATGGTTCTTGAAAGATTGAAAAATGGTGTTTCCAGTCGTGTCCAGGACACAAATAAATATTAATAAATCCGGTTTGCTGTCGTTGTGACAGCCTCTTGTTATCAGAAAAAATGAGATGAGGCCAAAATCATTATTTGACTCTATTAAGGGCTGATTAATTACATTACGTAAGTACTTTGATTTGTTCTACATACATGTACATTGTACAGCTGAATATTTGTGTAATGAATCAAATTCAGGAAATTTGTGTCTCCTCTTGCAGAGTGCAGGACATATGCCGAAGTGAGTGCAGTTGGCAACATTATGAGCTTTTTGCATAAAGTTTTGTTTTTCTGGACAACCTGGATACTTCAGCTAGTATAAATTAATTGAAAACAATACTTTATTAATTCTATGCGTTTAAAGCGCTTTTCTGGATTAAGTTTTATCATCAGGAACACTCAAAGCCAAATTGGAAATCTGAAGATGTATAAGTACCGAAACTGTTGAAACTGCTAAAATAGAACACAAGCCTAGGGTCAAAATACATTTTTTTTTAACCCATAAGTCAAGTGAGCTTTTTTCATCATATACAGACCCTTGTCTGTTGTCCATTAACTTTATATGGTATGGACTTCTTCTAGAGAGCCACTAAATGGAGCGAAATAAAACATTGCATGAATATTCTTCATGCTGTGTTGTAAAAGTTTTGTTAGTTTGTAGCTGATTCATTATGATCCCAGACGGCTGCCAAGGAGGGTGGAAAAAGGGGGTGTTGCTAAACGGCGGAAACGGAAAACGAAACGGAAACGGAAACAGAAAGAATTAACATCTTTTATTTAGGGTTATTTTATCTACATATACGTGTAAAGGCATGTTTTATGTAGTATAACACATGTTTACAAGAAAGAAAAAAAGAGGAATAAATTGAAAATAAAAGATTTAAAAGCATAACATATTGAAATAATTAGCAGGAGATGATGAGACTGTTTTTGTTTTTAAATATTAGATAAGGTCATGCGATTCATTATAGTCTGTTAGACTTTTCTTATTTTAAACACATGTTGGATAAATGTCAATAAGATAGTAACCCAGCAACACAAAACCAAATCTACATACGGCCTAAAAAGATGGACCTTCAACTCGATCCTAAGATAGGTTGGGGAAATTCTTTTCATTGTTTTTTCTTTGATTCTTCTTCAATTGCTTTGCATCATGATTGGTGTGTATTTGTAACTTTCATTGTATTTTTAACCGAATTTTTGTGACAAAAATGTTGGTTATTGATTTAGGGATGTACAGCTGGCAGTTGGGCAGTCGGGCGGTCGGGCAGTAGGGCGGTCAGGCGATCGGGCAGTAGGGCGGTCGGGCTGTCGGGGTGGTGGCAAACAACTGTTGTCCGTACATTTACTCATGAACCGTTCATCCAAAGCTTTTAAAATTTTAACATGTTGTTACTGACAACAAAATGAAGGTCAAGTTCAAGAATGACGATTTTGACTTTTACTTTTCAGGAGTTATGGTTTTTAAAAGATTGAAAAATGGCGTTTCCGGTCGTGTCTGTGCATTTATGCATGAACTGTCCAACCAAAGCTTCCCAAATTTCAATATGTTATTACTGATGAAAAAATGGAGGTCAAATTTAAGAATGACGATTTTGACTTTTACCATTCAGTAGTTATGGTTCTTGAAAGAATGAAAAATGGCGTTTCCAGTCTTGTCCGTGCATTTTCGCATGAACTGTTCAATCAAAGCTTCCCAAATTTTAATATGTTGTTACTGATGACAAAATGGAGGTCAAGTTCAAGAATGACGATTTTGACTTTTACCGTTCAGGAGTTATGGTTCTTGAAAGATTGAAAAAGGGCGTTTCCAGTCATGTCCGTGCATTTACTCATTAACTGTTCAACCAAAGCTTTTCAAATTTTCATATGTTGTTACTGATGACAAAATGGAGGTCAAGTCAAATAATGTTGATTTTGACTTTTACCGTTCAGGAGTTATGGTTCTTGAAAGATAAAAAAATGGCATTTCCATTCATGTTGTTGCATTTACTCATGAACCATTCAACCTAAGCTCTTTCAAATTTTTTAAATATGTTGATACTGATGACAAAATGCAGGTCAAATTTGATATTGACGATTTTCACTTTCACCGTTCATCAGTTATGGTTCTTGTGATATTGCCAGGACACAAATAAATGTGACAGCCTCTTGTTTCTTGTAAAATGAAAAGAAAACGAAAAAGAAACCTAATGGGACAAAGAAATATGGACAACAACAAATAAGGAAACCCAGGAACTGGACATATACATTTGTATACCCTTTATTTTAATGTAAACATTGATGAAATCACTCACTATACTTAGCCTTTTTTCACTGATTACAATACTGATGTACGATGTTAAGTATTAAGGTATCAAAGCATTACATCTCCTAGATTTACTATCAATAATACGAATTGATGTGAAACAAGTGGCGGAAAATAAGTAGCCTACATGGTTAACGTCGTCTTGTATTAAGATTTTTAAAATCAAATTGTACACACTGCTTTAAATATCAAGCCGCAGTTCCTTGCCATACCACAGCATCAACGGCCTGGTTGATCTGTTTGATGTTGTCCAATTTACCATGACTCTTTGCTTGCAAAAGCATAGGAATGAGTAAATCCAATATTGTGTTTTACCTGGTTTCCTGTAACTGTTTAAATTTGATTAAAATGGTTTAATATATGTGGCTTTTTCAAAATGTGACATAAACAGTGGCGGATACAGGGGCGAGTTCCGGAGGTTGGAACCCTTTTTTTCTGACGACCAATGCATTTGAATGGGGACATAAAGTTGGGCCCCCATCCACCCTTTTCTCCTTGGTTGGGACCTCCCCTCTGTTTTTTTGAAAATGGCTGGATATATCTGTAACATGTCCTTATCGATGTTTTGGGCGCAACCATTGAGGACAGTACATATAGTTGCAACTGTGTTATTTACCAATAGTTATGTAACCAACATCTTCTTTCTTTATAAGAACCTTTGAATTGATTGAAACCAAATATTGTATTTATGTTCTTGATGAGGTGCTTACCAGGTTACCTACCAAGTTTTGTAACCTTGTCACTGATTTGTCATCCCAGATAGCTACCATCAGCTGGGTACCTAGTTTTAGGATAACATAAAAAATTCTTACATGAATCACTGATAGTGATAGGAATAATATATGACATGAATGTTTCTTATGAGATGTAAACTTGAATTAGCATTCTTACTTTGTTATCCTAGAAAGTTGCCTATAGTGACCCTTAGTGTAACATAGTACTAACCTATTGGAAAAACATACATGCAATTATTAAATTGTCTTCTAGAGAAAAGCTTCAAATGGATCCAAAGGAAGCCAAGGCTTGATGTAGAAATAAGGCTTTTATTTGACCTAATTTGGTGACTTTATATACAATGCCACTCGGATGGAAGGTTGGCTAATTGGCACTCATACCATGGCCACATCTTCTTATTTTATATGATTATTTGTTTCTTAAGAGCTGTTTTGTTGCTTTGTTGCCTATCTCAGTATCTGTTATCTAAGTAGGCTTCAGCAAGGGGGCTTTATAGTTTAGCATATGCTGCTATGGGAAATACTTACAAATTTTGAAAGAATTGAAACCAGTAATGATTTGTATGTTCCGTATGAGGTGCTAACAAAAGTAAAAAAAAATGTACTTTGTTGCTTATCTGTCCTCTAAGATTTTTATACGACCGCAAAAATTTAGATTTTTTGGTCGTATATTGCTATCACGTTGGCGTCGTCGTAGTCGTCCGAATACTTTTAGTTTTCGCACTCTAACTTTAGTAAAAGTGAATAGAAATCAATGAAATTTTAACACAAGGTTTATGACCACAAAAGGAAGGTTGGGATTGATTTTGGGAGTTTTGGTCCCAATATTTTAGGAATTAGGGGCCAAAAAGGGCCCAAATAAGCATTTTCTTGGTTTTCGCACTATAACTTTAGTTTAAGTGAATAGAAATCTATGAAATTTTGACACAAGGTTTATGACCACAAAAGGACGGTTGGGATGGATATTGGGAGTTTTGGTTTTAACAGTTTAGGAATTAAGGGCAAAAAAAGGGCCCAAATAAGCATTATTCTTGGTTTTCGCACAATAACTTTAGTATAAGTAAATAGAAATCAATGAAATTTAAACACAAGGTTTATGACCACAAAAGGAAGGTTGGGATTGATTTTTGGAGTTGAGGTCACAACAGTTTATGAATTAGGGGCCAAAAAGGGGCCCAAATAAGCATTATTTTTGGTTTTTGCACCATAACTTTAGTATAAGTAAATAGAAATCTATGAAATTTAAACACAAGGTTTATGACCATAAAAGGAAGGTTGGGTTTGATTTTGGGAGTTTTGGTCCCAACAGTTTAGGAATAAGGGGCCCAAAGGGTCCAAAATTGAACTTTGTGTGATTTCATCAAAAATTGAGTAATTGGGGTTCTTTGATATGCGGAATCTAACTATGTATGTAGATTCTTAATTTTTGGTCCCGTTTTCAAATTGGTCTACATTAAGGTCCAAAGGGTCCAAAATTAAACTTAGTTTGATTTTAACAAAAATTGAATCCTTGGGGTTCTTTGATATGCTGAATTTAAAAATGTACTTAGATTTTTAATTATTGGCCTAGTTTTCAAGTTGGTCCAAATGGGGGTCCAAAATTAAAGTTTGTTTGATTTCATCAAAAATTGAATAAATGGGTTCTTTGATATGCCAAATCTAACTGTGTATGTAGATTCTTAATTTTTGGTCCAGTTTTCAAATTGGTCTACATTAAGGTCCAAAGGGTCCAAAATTAAACTAAGTTTGATTTTAACAAAAATTAAATTGGGCTTATTTGATATGCTTTATCTAAACATGTACTTTGATTTTTGATTATGGGCCCAGTTTTCAAGTTGGTCCAAATCAGGATTCCATATCAAGTATTGTGCAATAGCAAGAAATTTTCAATTGCACAGTATTGCACAATAGCATTGATTGATTGTTGGTTGCTTAACGTCCATATTGCACAATAGCAAGAAATATCTAATTGCACAATATTGTGCAATAGCAATTAATTTTCAATTGGAGTTATCTTTCTTTGTATAGAATAGTAGTTGATAATATATGTTGGAAATTTGCCAGACATGACTATGATGTCATTTTCTATTTTTATTTGCCAATAACTTTATGTAAATAACTTCATTGGAAATTTGCCAATATAAAATGTGGCTGATGAAGCTTTTTTCCCTTATCTTATCTAAAATGTTTTTAGATAATGTATGTTGGACATTTGCCAGACATGACTATGATGTCATTTTCTATTTTTATTTGCCAATAACTTTATGTAAATAACTTCATTGGAAATTTGCCAATATAAAATGTTTCTGATGAAGTTTTTTTTATTGTTTTATACAATAAACAATGTATATTCACTTTTACTACCAACCAATCTTTACCATTCAGTGATAACAAGCACTTTATTTTACATTTTAATATTTTATGATGTATTTAAAAGAGTAGTTATTGTTGCAAACTCCATTAGAAATTTGAATTGATATCAGTTTTGGAAAAAGGGAAACCGGGATGTGAAAAAGGGGGGGGGGGGGGGTTAAATTTTTCTCATTTCAGATTTCATAAATAAAAAGAAAATTTCTTCAAACATTTTTTTGAGAGGATTAATATTCAACAGCATAGTCACTCAGAATTGCTCAAAGGCAAACAAATTTTTTTTAAGTTCATTAGACCACATTCATTCTGTATCAGAAACCTATGCTGTGTCAACTATTTAATTTTAGATTTAAATAAGTTTGAAGAAGAAATCTTTAATAGATTTGTAAAATCTTGACATTTGTTTTGTGTAAAAAAAACCATGTAATGTCAAAAATTTGATCACAATCCAAATTCAGAGCTGTATCACGCTTGAATGTTTTGTCCATACTTGCCCCAACTGTTCAGGGTTCGACCTCTGCGGTCGTATAAAGCTGCGCCCTGCGGAGCACCTGGTTTAATATGTAACCTTATAGAAAATACATATTTTTCAAAATTAGATATAAAGTTCAATGTATTATTTTCATAATTTTTTTTTATGGCCCAGAACGAAGTTGTCAGGGCAATATAGTTATACCCTTGTCTGTCATTCTGTCATTCGCTCATTCTGCAACAAACCATTACACAGTCTTTTTTTCTAAACACTTTTAGATATTTGGCTGATTTTTGGTATGTGAGTTAACCATGATGAGTTACAGATCAAGTTTGAGTTTTGTTCCTCTCCTCTAATTTTTGCGGAAATCAGGCAAACTAGAGGTGTCAAAACGACATGAATGGCCCTGTCTCAAAATGTTGGAAAATCTGCAATTTCAACAACAAATATGGACAAAACATGATGGTAGTCTCACGTATCAAAAATTAGCTCAAAATCTTAACTGTGATTTTCAACAATTTATCAGGGTCCAAAGTCAGAAATTTCGGCAAAAAATTAGCAGAGTGGAACAAAACTCAAACTTGATCTGTAACTCATCGTGGTTAACACACATACGAAAAAATCCGCCCAATATTATCTGAAGGCTTTTAGAAAAAAAGTCTGTAATTACCATGATTTTCAATCATTTAATCGTAGACCAAAGCCTGAAATTGCAAAAATTGGCAGAGCGGAACAATACTCAATCTAGATTTGTAAAATAGAGAATGGAAATTTGAAATGTAACAAAATTAAAAAAATAACAGAGGGCCACTAATAGGTCTTTTTCACAGCGAGAAAAAACACATCCAGTTGTGGACTTCAGCTGGCCCCTAAACAAAAATGTTTACTTACGGTACTCAGTGGAAATAGATGTCATACTGAACTCCTAATAAACGTATCAATGAACTAAAACTAAAAAAAAAACCTACAAGAATAGCAGACAAGAGGCTTCTGACAAATGGTACTGGCACACAAATTGTTGTAAACCTAACTAGCTTAATAACCTGCCCAAATTTAACCAAAGTTCAGCACAAACATTGTTTTCAAAATGTGTCTGATGGCTGATATGGCTAAAATAAAAGAGGGGGGGGGGGGGTAGGAGGGGTCCTGATCCCAAAATCTGGGGCTTTAAAACATGAAATCCTGAGGTCCCAAATTTAAAAAAAACTACAATCCCAACATCCCAAAATTTTGAAAAACGAATTCCTGGATCCTTAAAGGATCAATCTCGAAATCCTAAGCTTAAAAACACATGATCCCTGAGTCCCGATAAAGGTCCTATCCCACCTCATAGAAAGTAGGGGTAAATGCAAGGTTTGTCTATTATTCTATTATTATGAAATTTGTTATGAAAAGACTTTGAATATTTGCATACTTTAAATGTTAAAGTATTGCTATTTTAATTGCAACATATGAATTATTGAATAACAAATAAACATGATCTACAAATACATGTAGACCAGACATATCTCTGTGTTAATGTTTCTTTTTCTTTTTCTTTTCAGAAATCAAGTTGACCAAGAATATAATATCAAACAGGTAGGAAACTTACATAAATAATAAGTTATCAGTTTTCATAGGAGCTCAGCGGAAAATATATATATTTTGGGTGTTATCTAAAATTCATTGCATGCTTGATTATTTCACAAATCTTTTTGAGGTCGGTTTAAACATATTTTATTGTTTCAAATGACAAATGGATCAGACACAATTGAATTTTGCATCTTATTTACTGACTTCTCTCTGTGAAGTTTAACTCTAAAGTTGATCATTGGACTCTAAAAGTTGAGTTATGATTCAATCATCTTGTCCTTTCTGATTCCTTCATTGTTTCTTATCGCCCCACTGTTGTATGTTGATTCATCCTTCTGTTGTCAACACTATCAATAACTCAAAAAAGCTTTCAGCTGAATTTTCATGAAACTTTGGTGAATTGTTGATATATATATATATATATATATATATGTTCAGGACCAACTGAGTATTTGGACCATATGAATATAGTCATGACAATATGCGTGTACTCATATGGTCTGACCCTATGCATATGGTCCAACCATACACGTATGGACTGTCTGTATGAGTATATACTCTTATGGTTTTTAACGGGCGGGACCATATGAGTATTTTAACCATATAGGTTCAAATATGCATTGATGGTTTACATATGACAATGTATGAATTTAAAGGCTAAGTTAAAATTAAATATTGATCATGCCAAAGTTGGTTTTCATTGCTTATTACATTCTTGCATGTAGGCTTATGCTGTTATGGTGACATTTACTTCCACCCAGTAACATAACCTTTTTTCCCATTTGCACATAATGGTTTTGCACGATCCTTTTCAGTTACACCTTTTGTTTGCAAGTGAAAAGGTAGCTTTCTTTGCAGCTGCGTGCAGTGAAGCAAATGTTTTTGGTTATTCCGACGTGTCTACGGTGTTTATGAAGCTGTAGATTTCAAATATCGTAGTATGACGTCAGTACATCATATTAACAATAGCAACTTAAATAAAATATATTCCTAAATGCCAGTGACCTCTTATTTCTCTTTATTGAGAAATTTTTGGAAGTAATCTTTTCGAGTAGACGTATTTCTATATACTCAAAATAACAAATTGGTAATGGACATCGGTATAAAATGTGTCTATTATAGTTTTGACTAGGTAGTTAAATTAACTGTGAAACTATCAGTTAATATCTTTATTATAATATAATAATGAAATGACCTACATGTATATGATAGAGTGTTTTTAAGGAACAGTTATACCATATGAAGAGTTTAGAAGTATTCAAAGTAAACTGTAACAGAGTGTTTATTACCCCAACCAGGCGTATGGTCGGATCATATGAGTATATACCCAGTATATATCCATGCAAATACTCATATGACAGGGACTAAACTTAACGGTTGCCCAGTCGCCCAATGCGACCAGATTTTCAGCTAGGTGAACATTTTTATCACCCTGATCGCCCAGCTGGCATCAATTAATATTTTTCATCCAATGTCTATCCTTTTAATAACCGAAACCCAGTAGGACAACTACGTTTTTGATGGGAAGTCACGATAAATTCATTGTTTTTACGCTTTTGAATCTGTATTGCTTCAAAGATATATCCCAGAAGAGAGTTATTACAAGTCTGATTTTGACAAATGCATGTCAACACAATGTGTTCTTTTATGAAAAAACGAAACTCAAAATCTCATCAATAAATAGCATAATATCTAGTACAGTGATGTAATGAGATGATATTTTTGATCAACACATAGAGGATGGCTTGGATTTGAAATAACATTTAATGAGTTTTGGAAACGGTACCCCTATTGTCAACAGGAAGTTACATGTATAATTGAAGGGAGACAATTTTTATGGGATATCTTCTAAAATCAATTCTGTCAAATCTTATGAAATATTTCTGATGGCAATAATTCAAGTATTATGAAGTTATCACACATAATCTTCTTGACTCAACAATTCACATGGATTACATAAAAAGGCTTTATATGAAAAGTAAAATTTAAGTTGTTTTTATTTGAATAGAAATTGGTTGGGGCCCCTAAAATTTCAACTGGGCCCCTGAAAAAAATATTTAAGGGGCCCAGCTGACCCCTGGAGAAAAAGAGTTAAGGATAGTACTTGATATGGTCCAGAACATATATATTTTTTGTAGAAAATAAAAATAGATTCATGACCTGTCTTGAAGAAGAAAATCTCCGGTTATAACACATACAAACTTTTTACAGTAAAATAGTTTAAAACTTCAATTCATAATAAGCCTATGAAATATATACCTTGATGTATTTTACATTGTTATTTCAAGGCAAGTCATATCCCCTCCCTTTTCATTCATAGTTTTGCATCAATTCTCATGCTAAATGTTTCCAAGTATGTAATGAGCAATCTGTCATGAATATTTGTTGATATTGGAATATAAGAAGTTATTGTCCTTTATAGTTATTTTTTTTACAAATTTACATTATACTAACATTAAATTTGCTCTAAATGCTTTAGTTTCAGAGATATAAACTAAAAACTGCATTATACCTCCATGTTCTTTTTTTTGGCCAATTTTTTTGTCAGCCATGTTGGTTGTCAGACAGGGTAAATAAACACATTTTTATACGACCACAAAAAAATTTTGGGGATCGTATAATGGTATGATGTTGTCGTATGGGTCATCCAAGACACACTGTTTCCAGACATTGGGACAATAACTTGAGTTTAAATGAATATATCTAAATGAAATTTTTTCAGAAGGTTCAATATATAGGGTAAAATGCAGTTTTTGGCTCATATCTGAAACTAAAGTATTAAGAGCAAATTTGTCAGAAAAAAAATGTTTTTAGGTCATTATATATCTGCTCTGAAATTTTCTGACCATTCAGGCAAACAATTGTTGGGTTGCTGCCCCTTAAATCCAAATTTTATGAAAATTTTGCATGTTATTATCTTGAATATTTTTATAGATAAAGATACAGTGTAAACAGCAATAATGTTTGCAAAGTAAGACCTTAAAATAAGTCAGCATGAATTAAATGGTCAATTGACCCCTTAAGGTAACAGGTACGTAAATGGCTTGTCCTGGGATTTTTAAAAGAAATTTAATGCACGTAGAACTTATTAAAAGATAATGAAAAATTGAAAAAATTAAAGTTGGTCACCGATCTAATTTCCGAGTTCCAGGCATTTGAAAATGGTAATGAAACAACATAAAGTACATAGACTTAACGTCAAATTTGAACCAAAAATAAGAAATTTCAAGCTTTATTTATTCTGCAGTTTAAACCAATCCTACGATTTTTCTATAAAAATCAAATGTTTTTGAGGTATTATTTTCCTTTCTTTTGATATATAATTTTCATGGGATTACCGAACTCCTTTTTCATATAAAAGCCGTTGAAAGGGTGTTGTTGACGGGAAAAGAGAGAAAAATCATGACGTCGCCGAAAGGATTACGCAACGTCAAGGCTATTTCAGCAGAATTGTAAAGACAGCGACCGCCTCATTATAATTTGTTTAGCTATTCAAATGCGCTATAGAGCATATTATCCTGCCTGGAAAAAGGATTGATTACTTATTATTGTTTTTTCAGTGATTATACGAGGTCCTAAGTAATTATAACGTATTTCTGGAATAATTAAAAACACAATGTTTAAGGACATATGTTTATAAACTTATTGAACAGAAACGATAAAAGATCTATCATTAAAATTCCGAGTGACGATTATACATTCAATGCTCACATATATGACCACAATTTTTCTACTTCACAATATCAGTGGAGGCGAAATATACCGTGCATTGGGAAATTGAAACTTATAAGCCGAAAACACTGCTGCTGATATGTTTAATAGATTTGTTTTCAAAGATCTGCAAGAGGCAGTATGTAATTATACGGAAGTAGGTGATTCATATATGGAGATACATCTTTTAAGTTAAAACATGGTCTTAAATATGCATTATATTATGTTTTAAAAAAAGTCAGCAGAGATTTTGAGGGTAGAACATCTCAGTAAATTTGCAGACGATAAAGCAGAGGAGGTCACAACATTTTTGCATATTTTTGAAACCACCAAAAAATTAATAATTTTCAAATGCTTTATTCAATAAAAGAAAAAATCGTCAGGTTAATTTGAGAAAGCCACATCGAATAACAGATGATAATTTATTCACCATCAGACAATTCACCATTGAAAGAATTAAAAATATAGTAGAAATGTACAAAGAATATAAAATCTGGACACGATCAGACTTCATTAAATTGAGGAATCTTGTGGTATGTCGCTTGACAATGTGCAATGGACGACGTGGTGGAGAAGCATGCGGACATCTTAGATCAGAGTTCAAAGATGCTGTTGAAGACAATAGGATTAATAAAAAATGGAAGAATGATCCATATGTGCTTTTCCAAGTTTTGAAGAATGTCTACAAGGCTGGCAAAGGGATAAAAATACTGGTACCAGTTTTGTTCACTTTAGAAACATTGGCAGCAACTATTTTATTAGATGATGATGACCTTAGGCAGCAAGCTGAAGTTTTATCTAATAACAGGTATGTTTTTGCAAACACTCATAATTCCTTGGAATATGTAAACGGCTACTGAGGTATGCAACTTGTTGCAAGTGATGCTGGTATAAGAGAAGATGAGGCAAAGAAGATCAATGACACCTTAATTCGACATTTTACCAGCACTGAAATGGCTGCAAAGGACATACCAGAGAACGAGCGACAATATTTCTATACACATATTTGTAATTCCGAAGAAATGAACAAACAGACATATCAAGCTCCTTTAGCTGTTATGGAGATCGTGAAAGTTGTCAAACACATGAAAGTCACACAGGATAGCGTTGTCACCAACCTGTGTGCCTCCAGATAATGTCCTTCTTCATGTTATTCCAATTGGTAATCACGGAACAATCACACAGGATAATGTTTTGTCACCACCATGTTTGCTTCAGTATTTACAGTGCTTTCTTTGTATTTTTCCTATTGGTCAACACACAGTCAGTCACACAGGATAATGGTATGTCACCAACATGTATCCCTCCAGATTATATCTTTCTACATAATCTTCCAATTTGTCATCACACAGACAGTCACATAGGATAAAGTTTTGTCAAATAAAGTAACATGTATGCCTTCAATATGTGTTTAAAAAGCAAAATCTGCAGATAATGTCTTTTTCTTCATCTGATTTAAATTTTCAACACAGTCAGTCACACAGGAAAATTTTTATCACCAACATGTATGCCTCCATATAACATCTTTCTTAAGTTATATCCCTCCGATTTGTCATCACACAAACAGTTACACAGTATAGTGGTTTGTCATCAACATGTATGCCTCCAGTTTATGTCCTGATAATGTCTTTCTTCATTTTGAATCAATTTGTCAGCACACAGACAGTCACCAAGGATAGGGGTTTGTCACCAACGGAATCCCAAATCCTCTCCTAACCTGACACAGTGGTATAACTGTACAAAATAAAGTAACATGTTTGCCTTCAATAAGTGTTTAAAAAGCAAAATCTGCAGATAATGTCTTTTTCTTCATCTGATTTAAATTTTCACCACAACTTACTGACCAGACAGTCACACTGCATGATTTTTTTGTTATATATATTATAAATAAGAAAAACGATAAGGCAACTTTATTTTCAACTGTAAGCAACCAATTAGATACTTGACCAGGAGAGTGCTGCATATTTTGCAACAAATACTGCCTAAAGCTTAGTAGGCACATACAACTGGTACATAAAGAAGAAGACAGAGTAAAGGCAGTCCTAAAGGTCTCTCCAAGAACAAAAAATAAAATATTTTCATAATTTAAGAAGGAGCTAGGGCATGTAGGGAATTCATTTAAACAACATGGAAAAACTTGGCAAAGATAGTCATGCTGTCCTTGCAAGGGAAAGAGTTTCCAAAATATTTTCTGTGCAGGTTATGTGTGATAACTGCAATGCCATATTAACCAAAAAGCTATGTCAAGATACAGAGCTGCATGCCAGGAAGGATCATCAAAACAGATAAATGCCATTCCAGCCCAATTTTTGATCAAAGATAATGATGTATCTGAAAGTTTTGGCAAAAACATCTAGACAAAATTCACCAAAGACGATGTTGGTAAAATCTGTCAATCTGATGATTTGGTAAAAAAAAGTTGAAAGTATACTGTAGGTTAAAAAAAAGACAAAAGAAGACCAATTATCCCAAGCCAGAAAGAGTGTGATGAACGACATGAGAGGGTTAGCTCAAACATACAACTTTTTTAAAGAAGAAGTCAAAATGGATCATCCGTTACTTCATCTCAGTAAATTTGCAGACGATAAAGCAGAGGAGGTCACAACATTTTTGCACATTTTTGAAACCATCAAAAAATTTATAAATTTCAGATGTTTTATTCAATAAAAGAAAAAATCGACAGGTTAATTTGAGAAGGCCACATCGAATTACAGATGATAATTTGTTCACCATCAGACAATATACCATTGAAAGCATGAAAAAAAATAGTAGAAATATACAACCAATATAAAATCTGGACATGGTCAGACTTCATTAGGCCTAAATTAAAATATTGTTTGTTTGCCCTTTTCCGACCCTATGTTTTGAAACAGGGTAGGTAGGTAGGTAAAATATTTTATTTTTTTCCCCAAAAAAATAACTTGGGTCGGTATATTTTTTGTCATTGGTAGGCAGGTAGGTATAATATTTTATTTTATAGATACAAAATCTTCATAATGTCATTTTTGTCTGTTTTGCTTTTGCTAAAAAGTTTCTGGGACTATTTGTATAATAGTCCCAGGAAGTTTTGAAAAAAAATATCATGTAGAATGTGAAGTTAATTCATGCACTACTATTTTGTTTTCAAATATCAAAATATATTTTCAACGTTTATATGCCTGGAACTTTGAAGAGTTTTAACTATCACTAATATTCTGTACTACGTACCTTGTTCTCTTACCTCTACCTAAAGGTTTTCTGTAAGAGTTAATATTGTCCTAGTAAAATATGCCTAGGCAGACATACATTACTAGTAGAAAAAGTCCCTAGAGTGTTTAAATTTTCGTTTGTGCCTAGGTTGCCAATAAAATTGCAACAAGACTTGAAACTCAATTGTCACGTATTTTACATCGCATTTATAAATGATATGTATGGAAAACTTGGGCAATTTTACTGCCAAATATTCTCCACTTTAAAGGCGTTTGTCACCTTTGGTTCATGTCAGATATAATGAATATAGCAATACTGGTCGAAAGCATCGTTAACATTATCATCCTGATCAACGGATCACAAAAAGGCCAAGGACGTATGTTAGTTATACGTCCTTGCAAAAGGCCATTCCTACATAGAATACAACGTCCGTTTACAAAATAGTTTGTACACACGTTGATAGTTTTGTAAATGAACCTTGCTCTTCAAGTTTAAAGATACAGAGTAAGGGAGCTACCATTTGATTTTTATGGGGGGGCTAGGATGAAATTTGAAAAAAATAGGCAGGACAGGAGTTTTGAGTAAAAAAAAAGGCAGGATGAGACACTTTGCAAAAAAAAAGGCAGGATGACAATTTAGGTAAAAAAAAGTCAGGATAAACTAATAAAAAAAAAGGCAGGACCAAATAGCATGAATAGAGGGAAAAACAAGAGGCTCTCAAGAGCCTGAATCGCTCACCTTAATTCTTTTGGTTAAATCTCTCATCAATGATTATTTTGGCTTTTCAATTTATTTAAATGTTTTTTGGATCGTCCTATTTTCTTCAAAAGCAAAAAAAAATAATCATTTTATCCTATGTTCTATTTTAACCATAGGAGCTATGTTTCTTGACATTCAAGGAAATAAAATATAAAATTTATACTAGATACTCTGAAACTCATTTAGCCTAAGTTTGGCTGAAATTGATACAGCAGTTTCAAAGGAGAAGATTTTTTAAAGTAAGTCAACATGATGAACAAATTGTGAAAAAAGTCTTTAAAGGGCAATAACTCCTTAAGGGGTCAATTGACAATTTTGGTCAAATTGACTTAATTGAAGATCTTACTTTGCTGAACATTATTGCTGTTTACAGTTTATTTCTATCTATAATTATATTCAAGATAATAAACAAAAACAGCAAAATTTCCTTAAAATGATCAATTCAGGGGCAGCAACCCAACAACAGGTTGTCTGATTCATCTGAAAATTTCAGGGCAGACAGAAATTGACCTGATAAACAATATTACCCAACGTCAGATTTGCTCTAAATGCTTTGGTTTTTGAGTTATAAGCCAAAAACTGCATTTGACCCCTATGTTCTATTTTTAGCAATGGCGACCATGTTTGTTGATAGATCATAACTTCGGATACAATTTACAAACAAGATACCCTATGGAACATTCAGTTAAAGTTTGGAAGTATTTGGCCCAGTAGTTTCAGAGAACATTTTTGTAAAAGATTACTAAGATTTACGAAAAATGGTGAAAAATTGACTATAAAGGGCAATAACTCCTAAAGGGGTCAACTGACCATTTCCGTCATGTTGACTTATTTGTAAATCTTACTTTGCTGAACATTATTCCTGTTTACAGTTTATCTCTATCTATAATAATATTCAAGATAATAACCAAAAACAGCAAAATTTCCTTAAAATTACCAATTCAGGAGCAGCAACCCAACAACAGGTTGTCTGATTCATCTGAAAATTTCAGGGCAGATAGATCTTGACCTGATAAACAATATATCTCATGTCAGATTTGCTCTAAATGCTTTGGTTTTTGAGTTATAAGCCAAAAACTGCATTTGACCCCTATGTTCTATTTTTAGCAATGGCTACCATGTTTGTTGATAGATCATAACTTTGGATACAATTTATAAATTAGATACCCTAAGGAACATTCAGTTAAAGTTTGAAAGTATTTGGCCCAGTAGTTTCAGAGGAGAAGATTCTTGAAATAGTTTACGACAACAGACGACGACGACGGACGACGACGGACGCCAAGTGATGGCATAAGCTCACTTTGAGCTAATAAAAATGCAGACAGAGATTACAACTAAAAAAAAATGCAGGACAAAATTTTTCATCCTAGCCCCCCCATAAAAATCAAATGGTAGCTCCCTAACGTACATCATATCACGATTTCAAAGCGTTCAACATCGATTTCAAACAAATGCTTTGAAACTCTAAATGCAAGTGTTCATGTCAAACGCTCACGTGATACCAAACAGACTAGACGTTATACGATAAAGGTAAAACCCGAGGATTCCGGTAAAAAAAAGTTTTGAGCGGGAAATACAAATATAAGATTTTTGGTAGGAACGAAAACATAAAATAAAATAAAATCTTGCTGGTAAATACAAATAAAAGATTTTCAGGCGGAATGAATTTATAGGGTCGGTCGGTAAAGGGCAAACAAACAATATTTTAATTTAAGCCTTAACTTGAGGAATCTTGTGGTACGTCGCTTGACAATGTGCAATGGACGACTTGGTCAGGAAGCATGCAGACTTCTTAGATTAGAGTTTAAAGATGCTGTTGAAGATAATTTGTTTAATAAAAGATGAAAGAAAGATCCATATGTGCTATCTCAAGAATTGAAGATTGCCTACGAGGCTGGCAAAGGGATGAATAAACTGGTACCAGTTTTGTTCACTGTAGAAACATTGGCAGCAACTATTTTATTAGATGATGATGACCTTAGGCATTAAGTTGAAGTTTTATCTAATTACATGTATGTCTTTGAAAACACTCATAATTCCTTGAAATATGTAACGGCTGCTTTCTTTGCTGCTGGTTTCATAGCCTTAGGCTTGGCTGCCTTTTTCTCTCCAGCTGGTTTCTTTGCAGCTGGCTTCCATTAGTTCTTGAATGCTCTTCTTCTTCACCTCTTCTTTATGCTCCTTGTAAAAGTCTTGGAATTCTGTCTTCTCAAAGCGTTTAAAGGGATACCACTCTCAATATAAAATCTTAGCATGGTCAGACTTCATGAACTGCGTGACAATGTGCAATGGACGACTAGGTCAGGAAGCATGCAGACTTCTTAGATCAGAGTTCAAAGTTGCTGTTGAAGACAATTTGGTTTAATAAAAAAAGAAAAAATGATCCATATGTTCTATGAATTTATAACACTTGAACAACACTTTTTAATAATAATTATATAAAATAAGGAAGCTTATTCAATCTAGAATTGAACACTTTGATTTTTATAAATGTACGAGTACAAATACGACAAAACACATCCAAAAACCATGAGGCATGAACCTTTACCAAAATATCGTAAACTCTGACCTTTTATCACGTGACCAATGTCTTAACCTTAGAAGCCATTAAATCGTTTGCTGTCTAACTGCTAGACATTTCCCTCCATTTTCACTTTTATCCTCCTTGTCTGAAAATTTGATTATCAAAACCTGCATTGTCATTTTCCATATACACCATGGCTTCAATTTTTTAATTGAAATATATAATTTGCATTTAATTGATCATTTATTCAAGCAATCAAAACCATCCATTAGTTCTTGAATGCCCTTCTTCTTCACCTCTTCTGAATTCACCTAGGTAAAAGTCTTAGAATTCTGTCTTCCAAAAGCATTTAAAGGGATACCACTCTCAATATAAAATCTGGACATGGTCAGACTTCATTAACTTGAGGAATCTTGTGGTATGTCGCTTGACAATGTGCAATGGACGACTAGGTCAGGAAGCATGCAGACTTCTTAGATTAGAGTTTAAAGATGCTGTTGAAGATAATTTGTTTAATAAAAGATGAAAGAAAGATCCATATGTGCTATCTCAAGAATTGAAGATTGCCTACGAGGCTGGCAAAGGGATGAATAAACTGGTACCAGTTTTGTTCACTGTAGAAACATTGGCAGCAACTATTTTATTAGATGATGATGACCTTAGGCATTAAGTTGAAGTTTTATCTAATTACATGTATGTCTTTGAAAACACTCATAATTCCTTGAAATATGTAACGGCTGCTTTCTTTGCTGCTGGTTTCATAGCCTTAGGCTTGGCTGCCTTTTTCTCTCCAGCTGGTTTCTTTGCAGCTGGCTTCCATTAGTTCTTGAATGCTCTTCTTCTTCACCTCTTCTTTATGCTCCTTGTAAAAGTCTTGGAATTCTGTCTTCTCAAAGCGTTTAAAGGGATACCACTCTCAATATAAAATCTTAGCATGGTCAGACTTCATGAACTGCGTGACAATGTGCAATGGACGACTAGGTCAGGAAGCATGCAGACTTCTTAGATCAGAGTTCAAAGTTGCTGTTGAAGACAATTTGGTTTAATAAAAAAAGAAAAAATGATCCATATGTTCTATGAATTTATAACACTTGAACAACACTTTTTAATAATAATTATATAAAATAAGGAAGCTTATTCAATCTAGAATTGAACACTTTGATTTTTATAAATGTACGAGTACAAATACGACAAAACACATCCAAAAACCATGAGGCATGAACGTTTACCAAAATATCGTAAACTCTGACCTTTTATCACGTGACCAATGTCTTAACCTTAGAAGCCATTAAATCGTTTGCTGTCTAACTGCTAGACATTTCCCTCCATTTTCACTTTTATCCTCCTTGTCTGAAAATTTGATTATCAAAACCTGCATTGTCATTTTCCATATACACCATGGCTTCAATTTTTTAATTGAAATATATAATTTGCATTTAATTGATCATTTATTCAAGCAATCAAAACCATCCATTAGTTCTTGAATGCCCTTCTTCTTCACCTCTTCTGAATTCACCTAGGTAAAAGTCTTAGAATTCTGTCTTCCAAAAGCATTTAAAGGGATACCACTCTCAATATAAAATCTGGACATGGTCAGACTTCATTAACTTGAGGAATCTTGTGGTATGTCGCTTGACAATGTGCAATGGACGACTAGGTCAGGAAGCATGCAGACTTCTTAGATTAGAGTTTAAAGATGCTGTTGAAGATAATTTGTTTAATAAAAGATGAAAGAAAGATCCATATGTGCTATCTCAAGAATTGAAGATTGCCTACGAGGCTGGCAAAGGGATGAATAAACTGGTACCAGTTTTGTTCACTGTAGAAACATTGGCAGCAACTATTTTATTAGATGATGATGACCTTAGGCATTAAGTTGAAGTTTTATCTAATTACATGTATGTCTTTGAAAACACTCATAATTCCTTGAAATATGTAACGGCTGCTTTCTTTGCTGCTGGTTTCATAGCCTTAGGCTTGGCTGCCTTTTTCTCTCCAGCTGGTTTCTTTGCAGCTGGCTTCCATTAGTTCTTGAATGCTCTTCTTCTTCACCTCTTCTTTATGCTCCTTGTAAAAGTCTTGGAATTCTGTCTTCTCAAAGCGTTTAAAGGGATACCACTCTCAATATAAAATCTTAGCATGGTCAGACTTCATGAACTGCGTGACAATGTGCAATGGACGACTAGGTCAGGAAGCATGCAGACTTCTTAGATCAGAGTTCAAAGTTGCTGTTGAAGACAATTTGGTTTAATAAAAAAAGAAAAAATGATCCATATGTTCTATGAATTTATAACACTTGAACAACACTTTTTAATAATAATTATATAAAATAAGGAAGCTTATTCAATCTAGAATTGAACACTTTGATTTTTATAAATGTACGAGTACAAATACGACAAAACACATCCAAAAACCATGAGGCATGAACGTTTACCAAAATATCGTAAACTCTGACCTTTTATCACGTGACCAATGTCTTAACCTTAGAAGCCATTAAATCGTTTGCTGTCTAACTGCTAGACATTTCCCTCCATTTTCACTTTTATCCTCCTTGTCTGAAAATTTGATTATCAAAACCTGCATTGTCATTTTCCATATACACCATGGCTTCAATTTTTTAATTGAAATATATAATTTGCATTTAATTGATCATTTATTCAAGCAATCAAAACCATCCATTAGTTCTTGAATGCCCTTCTTCTTCACCTCTTCTGAATTCACCTAGGTAAAAGTCTTAGAATTCTGTCTTCCAAAAGCATTTAAAGGGATACCACTCTCAATATAAAATCTGGACATGGTCAGACTTCATTAACTTGAGGAATCTTGTGGTATGTCGCTTGACAATGTGCAATGGACGACTAGGTCAGGAAGCATGCAGACTTCTTAGATTAGAGTTTAAAGATGCTGTTGAAGATAATTTGTTTAATAAAAGATGAAAGAAAGATCCATATGTGCTATCTCAAGAATTGAAGATTGCCTACGAGGCTGGCAAAGGGATGAATAAACTGGTACCAGTTTTGTTCACTGTAGAAACATTGGCAGCAACTATTTTATTAGATGATGATGACCTTAGGCATTAAGTTGAAGTTTTATCTAATTACATGTATGTCTTTGAAAACACTCATAATTCCTTGAAATATGTAACGGCTGCTTTCTTTGCTGCTGGTTTCATAGCCTTAGGCTTGGCTGCCTTTTTCTCTCCAGCTGGTTTCTTTGCAGCTGGCTTCCATTAGTTCTTGAATGCTCTTCTTCTTCACCTCTTCTTTATGCTCCTTGTAAAAGTCTTGGAATTCTGTCTTCTCAAAGCGTTTAAAGGGATACCACTCTCAATATAAAATCTTAGCATGGTCAGACTTCATGAACTGCGTGACAATGTGCAATGGACGACTAGGTCAGGAAGCATGCAGACTTCTTAGATCAGAGTTCAAAGTTGCTGTTGAAGACAATTTGGTTTAATAAAAAAAGAAAAAATGATCCATATGTTCTATGAATTTATAACACTTGAACAACACTTTTTAATAATAATTATATAAAATAAGGAAGCTTATTCAATCTAGAATTGAACACTTTGATTTTTATAAATGTACGAGTACAAATACGACAAAACACATCCAAAAACCATGAGGCATGAACGTTTACCAAAATATCGTAAACTCTGACCTTTTATCACGTGACCAATGTCTTAACCTTAGAAGCCATTAAATCGTTTGCTGTCTAACTGCTAGACATTTCCCTCCATTTTCACTTTTATCCTCCTTGTCTGAAAATTTGATTATCAAAACCTGCATTGTCATTTTCCATATACACCATGGCTTCAATTTTTTAATTGAAATATATAATTTGCATTTAATTGATCATTTATTCAAGCAATCAAAACCATCCATTAGTTCTTGAATGCCCTTCTTCTTCACCTCTTCTGAATTCACCTAGGTAAAAGTCTTAGAATTCTGTCTTCCAAAAGCATTTAAAGGGATACCACTCTCAATATAAAATCTGGACATGGTCAGACTTCATTAACTTGAGGAATCTTGTGGTATGTCGCTTGACAATGTGCAATGGACGACTAGGTCAGGAAGCATGCAGACTTCTTAGATTAGAGTTTAAAGATGCTGTTGAAGATAATTTGTTTAATAAAAGATGAAAGAAAGATCCATATGTGCTATCTCAAGAATTGAAGATTGCCTACGAGGCTGGCAAAGGGATGAATAAACTGGTACCAGTTTTGTTCACTGTAGAAACATTGGCAGCAACTATTTTATTAGATGATGATGACCTTAGGCATTAAGTTGAAGTTTTATCTAATTACATGTATGTCTTTGAAAACACTCATAATTCCTTGAAATATGTAACGGCTGCTTTCTTTGCTGCTGGTTTCATAGCCTTAGGCTTGGCTGCCTTTTTCTCTCCAGCTGGTTTCTTTGCAGCTGGCTTCCATTAGTTCTTGAATGCTCTTCTTCTTCACCTCTTCTTTATGCTCCTTGTAAAAGTCTTGGAATTCTGTCTTCTCAAAGCGTTTAAAGGGATACCACTCTCAATATAAAATCTTAGCATGGTCAGACTTCATGAACTGCGTGACAATGTGCAATGGACGACTAGGTCAGGAAGCATGCAGACTTCTTAGATCAGAGTTCAAAGTTGCTGTTGAAGACAATTTGGTTTAATAAAAAAAGAAAAAATGATCCATATGTTCTATGAATTTATAACACTTGAACAACACTTTTTAATAATAATTATATAAAATAAGGAAGCTTATTCAATCTAGAATTGAACACTTTGATTTTTATAAATGTACGAGTACAAATACGACAAAACACATCCAAAAACCATGAGGCATGAACGTTTACCAAAATATCGTAAACTCTGACCTTTTATCACGTGACCAATGTCTTAACCTTAGAAGCCATTAAATCGTTTGCTGTCTAACTGCTAGACATTTCCCTCCATTTTCACTTTTATCCTCCTTGTCTGAAAATTTGATTATCAAAACCTGCATTGTCATTTTCCATATACACCATGGCTTCAATTTTTTAATTGAAATATATAATTTGCATTTAATTGATCATTTATTCAAGCAATCAAAACCATCCATTAGTTCTTGAATGCCCTTCTTCTTCACCTCTTCTGAATTCACCTAGGTAAAAGTCTTAGAATTCTGTCTTCCAAAAGCATTTAAAGGGATACCACTCTCAATATAAAATCTGGACATGGTCAGACTTCATTAACTTGAGGAATCTTGTGGTATGTCGCTTGACAATGTGCAATGGACGACTAGGTCAGGAAGCATGCAGACTTCTTAGATTAGAGTTTAAAGATGCTGTTGAAGATAATTTGTTTAATAAAAGATGAAAGAAAGATCCATATGTGCTATCTCAAGAATTGAAGATTGCCTACGAGGCTGGCAAAGGGATGAATAAACTGGTACCAGTTTTGTTCACTGTAGAAACATTGGCAACAACTATTTTATTAGATGATGATGACCTTAGGCATTAAGTTGAAGTTTTATCTAATTACATGTATGTCTTTGAAAACACTCATAATTCCTTGAAATATGTAACGGCTGCTTTCTTTGCTGCTGGTTTCATAGCCTTAGGCTTGGCTGCCTTTTTCTCTCCAGCTGGTTTCTTTGCAGCTGGCTTCCATTAGTTCTTGAATGCTCTTCTTCTTCACCTCTTCTTTATGCTCCTTGTAAAAGTCTTGGAATTCTGTCTTCTCAAAGCGTTTAAAGGGATACCACTCTCAATATAAAATCTTAGCATGGTCAGACTTCATGAACTGCGTGACAATGTGCAATGGACGACTAGGTCAGGAAGCATGCAGACTTCTTAGATCAGAGTTCAAAGTTGCTGTTGAAGACAATTTGGTTTATTAAAAAAAGAAAAAATGATCCATATGTTCTATGAATTTATAACACTTGAACAACACTTTTTAATAATAATTATATAAAATAAGGAAGCTTATTCAATCTAGAATTGAACACTTTGATTTTTATAAATGTACGAGTACAAATACGACAAAACACATCCAAAAACCATGAGGCATGAACGTTTACCAAAATATCGTAAACTCTGACCTTTTATCACGTGACCAATGTCTTAACCTTAGAAGCCATTAAATCGTTTGCTGTCTAACTGCTAGACATTTCCCTCCATTTTCACTTTTATCCTCCTTGTCTGAAAATTTGATTATCAAAACCTGCATTGTCATTTTCCATATACACCATGGCTTCAATTTTTTAATTGAAATATATAATTTGCATTTAATTGATCATTTATTCAAGCAATCAAAACCATCCATTAGTTCTTGAATGCCCTTCTTCTTCACCTCTTCTGAATTCACCTAGGTAAAAGTCTTAGAATTCTGTCTTCCAAAAGCATTTAAAGGGATACCACTCTCAATATAAAATCTGGACATGGTCAGACTTCATTAACTTGAGGAATCTTGTGGTATGTCGCTTGACAATGTGCAATGGACGACTAGGTCAGGAAGCATGCAGACTTCTTAGATTAGAGTTTAAAGATGCTGTTGAAGATAATTTGTTTAATAAAAGATGAAAGAAAGATCCATATGTGCTATCTCAAGAATTGAAGATTGCCTACGAGGCTGGCAAAGGGATGAATAAACTGGTACCAGTTTTGTTCACTGTAGAAACATTGGCAGCAACTATTTTATTAGATGATGATGACCTTAGGCATTAAGTTGAAGTTTTATCTAATTACATGAATGTCTTTGAAAACACTCATAATTCCTTGAAATATGTAACGGCTGCTTTCTTTGCTGCTGGTTTCATAGCCTTAGGCTTGGCTGCCTTTTTCTCTCCAGCTGGTTTCTTTGCAGCTGGCTTCCATTAGTTCTTGAATGCTCTTCTTCTTCACCTCTTCTTTATGCTCCTTGTAAAAGTCTTGGAATTCTGTCTTCTCAAAGCGTTTAAAGGGATACCACTCTCAATATAAAATCTTAGCATGGTCAGACTTCATGAACTGCGTGACAATGTGCAATGGACGACTAGGTCAGGAAGCATGCAGACTTCTTAGATCAGAGTTCAAAGTTGCTGTTGAAGACAATTTGGTTTAATAAAAAAAGAAAAAATGATCCATATGTTCTATGAATTTATAACACTTGAACAACACTTTTTAATAATAATTATATAAAATAAGGAAGCTTATTCAATCTAGAATTGAACACTTTGATTTTTATAAATGTACGAGTACAAATACGACAAAACACATCCAAAAACCATGAGGCATGAACGTTTACCAAAATATCGTAAACTCTGACCTTTTATCACGTGACCAATGTCTTAACCTTAGAAGCCATTAAATCGTTTGCTGTCTAACTGCTAGACATTTCCCTCCATTTTCACTTTTATCCTCCTTGTCTGAAAATTTGATTATCAAAACCTGCATTGTCATTTTCCATATACACCATGGCTTCAATTTTTTAATTGAAATATATAATTTGCATTTAATTGATCATTTATTCAAGCAATCAAAACCATCCATTAGTTCTTGAATGCCCTTCTTCTTCACCTCTTCTGAATTCACCTAGGTAAAAGTCTTAGAATTCTGTCTTCCAAAAGCATTTAAAGGGATACCACTCTCAATATAAAATCTGGACATGGTCAGACTTCATTAACTTGAGGAATCTTGTGGTATGTCGCTTGACAATGTGCAATGGACGACTAGGTCAGGAAGCATGCAGACTTCTTAGATTAGAGTTTAAAGATGCTGTTGAAGATAATTTGTTTAATAAAAGATGAAAGAAAGATCCATATGTGCTATCTCAAGAATTGAAGATTGCCTACGAGGCTGGCAAAGGGATGAATAAACTGGTACCAGTTTTGTTCACTGTAGAAACATTGGCAGCAACTATTTTATTAGATGATGATGACCTTAGGCATTAAGTTGAAGTTTTATCTAATTACATGTATGTCTTTGAAAACACTCATAATTCCTTGAAATATGTAACGGCTGCTTTCTTTGCTGCTGGTTTCATAGCCTTAGGCTTGGCTGCCTTTTTCTCTCCAGCTGGTTTCTTTGCAGCTGGCTTCCATTAGTTCTTGAATGCTCTTCTTCTTCACCTCTTCTTTATGCTCCTTGTAAAAGTCTTGGAATTCTGTCTTCTCAAAGCGTTTAAAGGGATACCACTCTCAATATAAAATCTTAGCATGGTCAGACTTCATGAACTGCGTGACAATGTGCAATGGACGACTAGGTCAGGAAGCATGCAGACTTCTTAGATCAGAGTTCAAAGTTGCTGTTGAAGACAATTTGGTTTAATAAAAAAAGAAAAAATGATCCATATGTTCTATGAATTTATAACACTTGAACAACACTTTTTAATAATAATTATATAAAATAAGGAAGCTTATTCAATCTAGAATTGAACACTTTGATTTTTATAAATGTACGAGTACAAATACGACAAAACACATCCAAAAACCATGAGGCATGAACGTTTACCAAAATATCGTAAACTCTGACCTTTTATCACGTGACCAATGTCTTAACCTTAGAAGCCATTAAATCGTTTGCTGTCTAACTGCTAGACATTTCCCTCCATTTTCACTTTTATCCTCCTTGTCTGAAAATTTGATTATCAAAACCTGCATTGTCATTTTCCATATACACCATGGCTTCAATTTTTTAATTGAAATATATAATTTGCATTTAATTGATCATTTATTCAAGCAATCAAAACCATCCATTAGTTCTTGAATGCCCTTCTTCTTCACCTCTTCTGAATTCACCTAGGTAAAAGTCTTAGAATTCTGTCTTCCAAAAGCATTTAAAGGGATACCACTCTCAATATAAAATCTGGACATGGTCAGACTTCATTAACTTGAGGAATCTTGTGGTATGTCGCTTGACAATGTGCAATGGACGACTAGGTCAGGAAGCATGCAGACTTCTTAGATTAGAGTTTAAAGATGCTGTTGAAGATAATTTGTTTAATAAAAGATGAAAGAAAGATCCATATGTGCTATCTCAAGAATTGAAGATTGCCTACGAGGCTGGCAAAGGGATGAATAAACTGGTACCAGTTTTGTTCACTGTAGAAACATTGGCAGCAACTATTTTATTAGATGATGATGACCTTAGGCATTAAGTTGAAGTTTTATCTAATTACATGTATGTCTTTGAAAACACTCATAATTCCTTGAAATATGTAACGGCTGCTTTCTTTGCTGCTGGTTTCATAGCCTTAGGCTTGGCTGCCTTTTTCTCTCCAGCTGGTTTCTTTGCAGCTGGCTTCCATTAGTTCTTGAATGCTCTTCTTCTTCACCTCTTCTTTATGCTCCTTGTAAAAGTCTTGGAATTCTGTCTTCTCAAAGCGTTTAAAGGGATACCACTCTCAATATAAAATCTTAGCATGGTCAGACTTCATGAACTGCGTGACAATGTGCAATGGACGACTAGGTCAGGAAGCATGCAGACTTCTTAGATCAGAGTTCAAAGTTGCTGTTGAAGACAATTTGGTTTAATAAAAAAAGAAAAAATGATCCATATGTTCTATGAATTTATAACACTTGAACAACACTTTTTAATAATAATTATATAAAATAAGGAAGCTTATTCAATCTAGAATTGAACACTTTGATTTTTATAAATGTACGAGTACAAATACGACAAAACACATCCAAAAACCATGAGGCATGAACGTTTACCAAAATATCGTAAACTCTGACCTTTTATCACGTGACCAATGTCTTAACCTTAGAAGCCATTAAATCGTTTGCTGTCTAACTGCTAGACATTTCCCTCCATTTTCACTTTTATCCTCCTTGTCTGAAAATTTGATTATCAAAACCTGCAGAGTTCAAAGATGCTGTTGAAGACAATTTGGTTCAATAAAAAAAGAAAGAAAGATCCATATGTGCTATCCCAAGAATTGAAGATTGCCAACGAGGCTGGCAAAGGGATATGTAATGGCTGCTTTCTTTGTTGCTGGTTTCTTAGCCTTATGCTTGGCTGCCTTTTTCTCACCAGCTGAATCCAGAGTTTTTGTGATCTGAAAGAGTCAAAAATGGTTTTACTTCATATTTTATACCCCGCAATACGTTGCCAAACATATTTAAGGAATTATAAGGGATTTTCCTGAAAACCTCCGCAAATTTTCAGAAAAAAAGTTATAACACTTGAACAACACTTTTTAATAATAATTATGTAAAATAAGGAAGCTTATTGAATCTAGAATTGAACACTTTGATTTTTATAAATGTACAAGTACAAATAAGAAAAAACACATCCAAAAACCATGAGGCATGCACGTTTACCAAAATATCGTAAACTGACCTTTTATCAAGTGACCAATGTCTTAACCTTAGAAGCCATTAAATCGTTTGCTGTCTAACTGCTAGACCTTTCCCTCTATTTTCACTTTTATCCTCCTTGTCTGAAAATTTGATTATCAAAACCTGCATTGTCATTTTCCATGTACACCATGGCTTCAATTTTTTTATTGAAATATATAATTTGCATTTAATTGATCATTTATTCAAGCAATCAAAACCATCCATTAGTTCTTGAATGCCCTTCTTCTTCACCTCTTCTGAATTCACCTAGGTAAAAGTCTTAGAATTCTGTCTTCCAAAAGCATTTAAAGGGATACCACTCTCAATATAAAATCTGGACATGGTCAGACTTCATTAACTTGAGGAATCTTGTGGTATGTCGCTTGACAATGTGCAATGGACGACTAGGTCAGGAAGCATGCAGACTTCTTAGATCAGAGTTCAAAGATGCTGTTGAAGACAATTTGGTTCAATAAAAAAAGAAAGAAAGATCCATATGTGCTATCCCAAGAATTGAAGATTGCCAAGGAGGCTGGCAAAGGGATATGTAATGGCTGCTTTCTTTGTTGCTGGTTTCTTAGCCTTATGCTTGGCTGCCTTTTTCTCACCAGCTGAATCCAGAGTTTTTGTGATCTGAAAGAGTCAAAAATGGTTTTACTTCATATTTTATACCCCGCAATACGTTGCCAAACATATTTAAGGAATTATAAGGGATTTTCCTGAAAACCTCCGCAAATTTTCAGAAAAAAAGTTATAACACTTGAACAACACTTTTTAATAATAATTATGTAAAATAAGGAAGCTTATTGAATCTAGAATTGAACACTTTGATTTTTATAAATGTACAAGTACAAATAAGAAAAAACACATCCAAAAACCATGAGGCATGCACGTTTACCAAAATATCGTAAACTGACCTTTTATCAAGTGACCAATGTCTTAACCTTAGAAGCCATTAAATCGTTTGCTGTGTAACTGCTAGACCTTTCCCTCTATTTTCACTTTTATCCTCCTTGTCTGAAAATATGATTATCAAAACCTGCATTGTCATTTTCCATGTACACCATGGCTTCAATTTTTTTATTGAAATATATAATTTGCATTCAATTGATCATTTATTCAAGCAATCATAACCATCCATTAGTTCTTGAATGCCCTTCTTCTTCACCTCTTCTGAATTCTCCTAGGTAAAAGTCTTGAAATTCTGTCTTCCAAAAGCATTTAAAAGGATACCACTCTATAATATCACACATTATAAACTTTATTAATTCTCAACTCCCTGGAAAAGATTAAAGTTCTAGGTATTTGATAAATGTAATTTATTACAGTACACATAAGGTTCTTCAGTTAAACATTACTTGTGCTGATTTCTTGTAATGTATACATATATGCTTTTTTTTAAGCATCAATGAAACTGAAGCAATCACAGAATCTAAAATATATTCCTGTTTGATTTTGGTTTGATTATCTCAAGATGATCTAAGCTTTTTTTCCCTACAATGTAGAAAGTAGAATATTGTTTGAACATTGCTCTAGTCAGAAAACTACCATTCACCAATTGTCCTTTAGGAAGATATATAAGCATATATGTTCTTTTAGCAATATAAATGATATTTTGTTTAACAATTGAGCTTTTTTAATTGTCTATTTGGCATTTTAACTTACTTCTCTCCCTTTTAATAAAAGGTATACTAAGTCCACCTACTGTTGCTCTCTTTCAAGCTTTTGATGTTGGACAGGTTAATTGACTAATTGTTTCGCTTATCCATTCATAGATCAAGTACAGTATGAAATTGTCTACAGTCTTTTGCAGCAATTCATATTATTGTCAGTTTTATTTCCAATTTTTCTTGTTCAGGACTTATGCCAAACATTGCTGGTTTCTGTCATTTTGGTGTATAATAGAGAAATGCTAGTCTTTAAGTGACTTTGTCTGTATTATTCATACTTTTATTTTAGACAATCCCTTATATGAAACTATAGACAAAGATCATCATATTAAATAACAGCAATAGAGTATTCTCTTGTATTGGTGTTATTTCTTGAATCGCACTGCATTACGATTGATACCCTTATTAAATGATGCTTTCAATAATTATTTGCTGTTTCAAGTGAGATATAATATGTTATAGTGTAGTTTCCCACCTTATGTTCTCATTCATTCTTCAACCAAGTCTATTGAAGTCACATTCCCCAACAAATGATCTAATTAAACTTAATTCAAACCATTAGATTTTTGCAGAACTTAATTTTGGCAGACTGTATACGTCTGTAAATACTTATGTCTTGGCAATGGACAAGGTCAAGTTTTTCTCTGACTGTTAACAACATCTTTTTAAACTTGTGTTATCTAAGTGCTTCCTTCTAAAAAAATCTAAAAATGCTTGTCTTTAAGTGACTTTGTCTGTATTATTCATACTTTTATTTTAGACAATCCCATATATATGAAACTATAGACAAAGATCATCATATTAAGTAACAGCAATAGAGTATTCTCTAGTATTGGTGTTATTTTTTGCATTGCACTGCATTACGATGATCTTGATACCCTATTTAAAAGATGCTTTTAATAATTAGTTGCTGTTTGAAGTGAGATATAATATGTTATAGTGTAGTTTCCACCTTATGTTCTCATTCATTCTTCAACCAAGTCTATTGTTGTCACATGCTGCCAACAAATGAACTAACTAAACTTTATTTAAACCATTAGATTTTTGCAAAACTTTATTTAAACATCTACGCCAAATGTCTAAATATTTGTCTTTGACTAAAAGTTGATTTTTTTTTGGTGCAGACTGAAATATCCTCTTTACTTGAAATGTGTGCACCAGACCGCGGATTTGAAACGTGTCACTATGAGAATCCTTGATTAGACACAGATTTTCTTTAATAAATAATATGTTATAAAGAAACATAACTGAATCATCTTAATTGATTCAAATTAATTTCGTTATTGATTTTCAGTGTTATATATCAATTGTATGTAACTTTTAAACAATTGGTTAATACATGTTCCTTTTCGTTATATTTTTAATATGCATATCTCAAGGAATATTTTTATGTTTTTATAATATGTATTATTTGTCAATTATTTTGAATTTTATTTATGTAAAATGAATGCTATAAATTCAGATTATAGTTGTTAAATTGTATAAGAATATTTAATGCTAACTATACCAACAGACAATCAGACAGACAGAGGTCAGATCACTATTTTTTCACAATTAACTTACTAGTGTTTGTAATTACTTCTAAAAAGAAGAGTTATCTTTTGTATCACTATTTATATTTTGATATATATATATACAAGTCTAAATTGAAAACTACGTTCAAACCTATGATTGCATTGGATAAAAACCGCAATTTTTATACGTGTGCATGTAGAACAAATTTTGTTGTAGAAGGGTCTTAATATATATATTTATGAGTGTAACATATTCGTTGACTTCAAACCTTTTTTTATGGTATATTTGGGTGTTAGAATGGCATTCATTATCACTGAAATTGTTATTTAAGGTCCTGCTTAAGAATTTCTCCAAGTACTGAATTTTCTGACTGTGATATTGGCTTTTTTGACAATTGAATGGACATGTATCTGGTACTAGCATCATTCAGACATAATAAATAAGACATGTTGGAAATTTATAATAGTTATTACCTTTGTTTATAATAATGTTAGGTTTCCTAAATTAATATTGAACTTAATCTGTAAATAATTCAGCATATTTCCACTGATGGTAAAAGAATTCAAAATCCCTCATTACCATTAAAAACAATTATTGTGTTGTAACTAGCAATTAATTGCTTCTAGAATAGATAATCAAAGTGTCTTTGTCTTAATTGTGGATTTTTGTAAATACAAACCTCTATCTGAAACTTTAGACAAAGACCTTTGATGATCATATTAAATAACAGCAAAATAATTGGTGTTATTTCTTTCTTTTAATAAAATATCAACATAGGAACAAAGGTGTAATCTTGCATGATTTTATGTTGGCACTTGATTGTCAAAGATATGAGGGTCTGTTTCTGACTGAACATAAGCTGCACTGATGCTAAATTAAATTATGAAGCTATTAATTCAACGTGTTTTAGTCTTATCTCTAAATTAAGAAAGGGAAGAATAAAAACACTGGTTCAATCAATGTTCATCTTCAAAGATATATGAAAGCATTAGCATTGTTCTTATACACAAATATTGACAGATAACCGAATCTTGATCACTATTTATTTGCCTTCATTAGTCATGTATTTTAAAGTAATTAGGTGTAGTATTTAGAAATATTTAATTATTCCATGTATAAAAAGGACTTCGGAATAAAGTTTGCTTCAAGATTTTTCACATGGCTGGATCCAATTTATTAAAAAAAAAATATTAATTTACTTTCTACAGTTTTAATCCTTTGCATTTTTAGTTGTGTTGACAATAAAGATATTTTAGCTTTGTTTGGTCTAGCTATACTGCACACCACAAATTACTGACCAGTCACAAAGAATGATATATTTTTACCAGCAACATGTTTTCCTTCAACAAGCAGTCCACGAGCAAAATCTTTATGTACTTTCTTTTCTTTATCTTTTCAAATTTGTCATCACAGCTCAGATATACCAGACAGTTGCACATGATGTTGCTCATTACCAACAACAGTCATCCCTTCAATATTTGTTCAATAAGCAAAATCTCTAAATGTTTTTTTTCTTTATCTTTTTTTGCCACGTTACAACTGTGAACTAAGTGCTTTGATAGTCATGACGTTAAATAACCACATTAAAAAATTGGTTGTATTTGTAACTACAAAACACATTATAATGAAATGAATGTGTTTTTTTGAATTCTTTAATTTAGAAATTAAAAACAATTATTGTATTGTAACTAGCAATTATTTGCGTCTAGAAAAGCTAATCGAAGTGTCTTTGTCTTAATTGTGGATTTTTGTAAATACAAACCTCTATCTGAAACTTAAGACAAAGATTATTGATGATCATATTTAATAAAAACTCATAGAGCTTGCTGATGTTGTTTGACCAATAATTGGATTCAACTAAAAAGAAAAAAAAGTAGCATGAATAATATTGTTATAGTAAATATTTATTGTTTCATTACACACAAAAGAATCGGTGTTATTTCTTACTTTTATAAATTTCTACCTGGGAAGAAAGGTGTATTTTGCATGCCTTTATGTTGGCACTTGATTGTTAAAGATATGAGGGACTGTTTCTGACTGAACATAAGATCATATTCTACCTATAGCCCCATCATTTTCTATTTCTGCTCCTCTACCCCATGTCAATCTGAGACTGGCTTCAAGAATACCACTATCTGGTAGTCCATATGATCTCTAAAAAAGAAAAACAAAATAATTGTTATAGTAATTTAATGTTAAAGTAGAAGAGGAACATGAAATATCGAAAAGTTATTCAAGAAAGTGTTGAAATATAACTTCAATCATTAATTTTACTCTAATTTACTGTTGTTATAACTTGCAGTATCCTATGATGCAGGTACCCAGTTATCTCCCTTTGATCGCTTCTTCGCAAGGAATAAGCTGACACAATTGCGTATCCAGAGTTTTTGTGATCTGGTTTTACTTCATAATGTATACCGCTCAATACGTTACCAAACCTATTTAAAGAATTATAAGGGATTTTCATACACCGCAGCAAATTTTCAGAAAAAAAGTTTCACTTCACTTGTGAATTTATAACACTTGAACAACACTTTTTAATAATAATTATATAAAATAAGGAAGCTTATGCTTATTCAATCTAGAATTGAACACATCCAAAAACCATGAGGCATGCACGTTTACTAATATATATCGTAAACTCTGACCTTTTATCACTTGACCAATGTCTTGACCTAAGAAGCATTAAATCCGTTTGCTGTCTAACTGCTAGACCTTTCCCTCCATTTTCACTTTTATCCTCCTAACAATGTCTGAAAATTTGATTATCAAAACCTGCATTGTCATTTTCCATGTACACCATGACTTCAATTTTTTAATTGAAATATATAATTTGCATTCAATTGTTCATTTATTCAAGCAATCAAAACCATCCATTAGTTCTTGAATGCTCTTCTTCTTCACCTCTTCTGAATGCTCCTAGGTAAAAGTCTTTGAATTCTGTCTTCCAAAAGCATTTAAAAGGATACCACTCTATAATATCACACATTATAAATTATATTAATTCTCAACTCCCCTGAAAAGATAAAAGTTCTAGGTATTTGATAAATGTAATTTCATTGAAACACCTTCTTTCTGGATACACGCATACATTTAGTTCCTTTAATTACATTTTTCTAAAATTTCACCTGTTTAACAACATCTTTTTAAACTTATGTCATCTAAGTGTTTCCTTCTAAAAATGGTAGTCTTTAAGTGACTTTGTCTGTATTATTCATACCTCCATTTTAGACAATCCCAATTATGAAACTATAGACAAAGATTATCATATTAAATAACAGCAATAGAGTATTCACTCTCATTGGTGTTATTTCTTAAATTGCACTGCATTACAATCGTCTTAATACCCTGTATAAATGATGCTTTTAATAATGAATCAGTAGTGTAGTTTTGCACTGTTATGTTCTCATTCATTCCTCAACCAAGTCTATTGAAGTCACATACCATTGATTTTTTATAAATTAGAAACAGGTAATTTCTTGTTATGTATACATGTATTTTTATTTATTTTTTTATCATCAATGAAACTGTTGGAATGTAAAATATATTTCTGTTTGATTTTGGTTTGATAATCTCAAGATGATCTAAGCTTTTTTTCCTACAATGTAGAAAGTAGAATATTGTTTAAAAATAGCTCTTGTCAGAAAATAACCATTCTCCAATTGTCCTTTAGGAAGATATGTAAGCATATATGTTCTTTTAGCAATATAAATGATCTGTTTTTTAACAATTGAGCTTTTTTAATGGTCTACTTGGAATTTTAACTTTCATTGCTTCTCTCCCTTTTAATAAAAGGTATATTAAGTCCACCTACTGTTGCTCTCTTTCAAGCTTTTGTTGTTCGATAGGTTAATTGACTAATTGTTTTGCTTATCCAATCATACATAAAGTACAGTATGAAATTGTGTACAGTTTTTTGCAGCAATTCATATTTCTGTCTGTTTTATTTCCCATTTTTCTGGTTCAGGACAAACACTGCTGGTTTCTGTCACTTTGGTGTAAGATAGAGAAATGCTTGTCTTTAAGTGACTTTGTCTGTATTATTCATACTTTTATTTTAGACAATCCCATATATGAAACTATAGACAAAGATCATCATATTAAATAACAGCAAATGAGTATTCCCTTGTATTGGTGTTATTTCTTGCGTTGCACTGCATTACGATGATCTTGATACCCTGATTAAATGATGCTTTTAATAATGAATTGCTGTTTCAAAGAGATATAAAATGTTGTAGTGTAGTTTTGCACCTCATGTTCTCATTCATTCTTCAACCAAGACTATTGTAGTCACATGCCCCAACAAATAAACTAATTAAACTTAATTCAAACCATTAGATTTTTGCAGAACTTAATTTTGGCAGACTGTTTACATCTGTAAATACTTATGTTTTGGCAGTGGACAAGGTCAAGTTTTTAACTGACTGTTAACAACATCTTTTTAAACTTGTGTTATCTAAGTGCTTCCTTCTAAAAATGCTGGTCTTTAAGTGACTTTGTCTGTATTATTCATACTTTTATTTTAGACAATCCATATATGAAACTATAGACAAAGATCATCATATAAAATAATAGCAATACAGTA
This sequence comes from Mytilus edulis, assembly GCF_963676685.1. Classification (NCBI taxonomy): domain Eukaryota; kingdom Metazoa; phylum Mollusca; class Bivalvia; order Mytilida; family Mytilidae; genus Mytilus; species Mytilus edulis. The sequence goes on from NW_027268167.1 coordinate 55,240, forward strand.
TTCTCTTGTATTGGTGTTATTTCTTGCATTGCACTGCGTTACGATGATCTTGATACCCAGGTTAAATGATGCTTTTAATAATGAATTGCAGTTTCAAGTGAGATATAATATGTTAGTGTAGTTTTGCACCTTATGTTCTCATTTATTCTTCAACCAAGTCTATTGTTGTCACATGCTGCCAATAAATGAACTAATTAAACTTTATTTAAACGATTAGATTTTTGCAAAACTTTATTTAAACATCTACGCCAAATGTGTAAATATTGGTTTTTGACTAAAAGTTGATTTTTTTTTGGTGCAGACTGAAATATCCTATTTACTTGAAATAGTACTTTGATTATGTCTTTGAAAAACAAAGATAGATATTTGGTGTTATTAGTAACTACAAAAAAAATAATTAATGATTGTTGTACTGCTCCTCAGTGCATCTTAAATGACTTTTAAAGCTGTTGCTGTTATTGTTTATAGATATCATCAGTATTAATGAATATAAGGTTCACTCAATCCAAAACTCTTTATGCAACGTATTGTTTTATAATCTTAGGAAGATTTTTTGTATCCACATGTGTTTTGAATAACACTTTGTTGGCAGCAGCTAAAGGAACATTGTTTTGCTCTTCTGCTTCACCTATTTTCCTAAGTAAAAGTCATGGAATCCTGTCTCCCAGAAACATTTAAAGGGATACCACTCTATAATTCTACACATTATCAACATAAATTACTGACAACATACTTAATATACATTTGTATTGCTTGTACATCCTGGTTTACATGGAATGCAATAAAAGAAGTAATAAAGCAATCATAATATTTCTAAAACCATTTAACTTCAACTTTTGTAAAGTATACTATATATTAGATTTTTTTTATCTACATGTGTTTGAATAACATTTTGTTGGCAGCAGCTAAAGGAACATTTTTTTTCTCTTCTGCTTCACCTGTTCTGAATTTTTCCAGGTAAAAGTCATGGAATCCTTTCTCCCATGAATAGTCATCTGCCAGCTGCAATCTATCATTAGGCCAATGTTGTCATCATGGTTTGTCGTCAGTACCATTTGCAAGTACAACAGTTATAGTTGGCTGTAACCTATGCCACCTCCCAACCATCTGTTGTCATGGTGTGTAAGCTATCTTACCAGCCAATTAAACTTGATTTGGCCAGTATGCATCTTGCAAGTAGGTGTTTCATCCCCTATTCTACAACTTTCAAGAAATGTGAGCATCACTTCAGGTTTTTTTTAGCTGTTCTGGCTATAAATGTTATCATTGTGTTTTCCTGTTAGTTCTTTTATAAATACAAGCATGTCTTACTTTTAGGAGATCTAGGCTAAATTATGCACTTCTGGTTTTATGTAAGCACCACATCAGCACCATTTGAAAGTTTATAGTCTTTCAGCAATTTCAGCTGTTTCCTACCATTTTCCTTCCAATTCATATTATCTTCATCTTGTAATGTTTTGTTTTCGTTTACCCAATCTAGAAATTCAGGTGGATCATTTAAAAATTATGTTTT
>NW_027268168.1:0-49279 GCF_963676685.1 Mytilus edulis
AGACGAAGAGACTTTGACAATCTATTCAAGAAGCAAATAATAGCTAGTTTTAAGACATTAATTGTTTTAATTATAATTTGGGAATATTGATTATTTCCCCACCAGTGGAAAATATGCCGGCTAAAAAAGGTTTAGTAGTCAGGGTATGTGACTACAATAGACTTGGTTGAGGAATGAATGAGAACATGAAGAAATAACAACAATGAGCGTGAATACTCTACTGCTGTTATTTTAATATGATGATCTTCGTCTATAGTTTCATATATTGGATTGTCCTAAAATGGAGGTATGAATAATACAGACAAAGTCACTTAAAGACTACCATTTTTAGAAGGAAAACACTTAGATGACATAAGTTTAAAAAGATGTTGCTAACAGTCAGAGAAAAACTTTACCTAATTGTCCAATGCCAAAAATATAGGTATTTACAGATGGAGTACTGTGAAGGTACATAAATGTAATATTTAGTATGGTTTTAATTTACCAATAACAAATTCAGTATCTATACCAATTAAAACAATTGTCAAAGATTTAATTACTGTTTTGAACGGGTGACATTTTAGAAAAGTGTATTTGAAGGAACTAAATGTATGCGTGTATCCAGAAAAGAAGGTGTTTTCAATGAAAAATTCTATGACTCCATTATTTATAAGAGTCTCAAAACATCTGTTTTCTGGATTGACATTTCTTCAAAACAACAGACGGGATCATCTAACACAATTTGAAAATTTCATGAGGACATATATGGTGAGAAAAAAACCCACTGGCAAGTAATTTATATAAGAAACTGTGACGACCCATATATGGTGAGAAAAAAAAACCCATTTGTGTTAATGTCTAACTGACATTCTCTAGTAGGACCCATTCAGACAATTACTTGTATATCCATCACCGTAGACCATGACAAAAAAATGGTATACTCGTGCAATGGCTCTACTTGTTCTGCCTTTCAAATTTAGACAGGCAGAAAAGAGGGCATTCAAACATGAAAAAATGAGAAGAATTTAAATTTTTACTGGGCTGTTAATTCTATTTTCATTCTATATTAATGGTATATTTGTTTTTATTTAGAATTGGTAATTACATATCCTTAGTTGATTGTAGCCATCTAAAATTGTTTTTAAAGTCTTTCTGCATTTACAATCAAATTGCTTTATTATAACTATTTTGTTCTTGTTGTTATTGGTTTTGGTAGGTGGCTTACTTATTTAGTTATGGCGCCTTAAATTCATATAACATAAATTATTATGTATATGCATTCAGTTCCTTAATTTATTTTTTGTATTTTCATTTTGGCAAGTAATTTATATATAGATGATGAGTGATGAGAAAAAAAACGTATAATTGTGATATTTGTAACACAGCTTTTTTTGCAGTCATCATCTCTGAACACACACAAGCAAATTCCTCCCTGAACCTGCCTGGAATTCATGTTAGAAAGATTTTTTGTGTAAAGGGGGACTTTAAACGGATTCCCTCTACGAAATCAGTCTGATGAGGCTGTCATGTCATTGACATCAATGTAAGAAAGTACTCTCCATTCTAACAGAAGTCTTCTTATTTATCTTTTTTTCTTGTATAAAATTTACCATTTGACTTTTCGTTTCAACCATCATTTTGTATTGATGAACAGACAAACTGTGTCAATCAACAAATAACTACTTGTTTTTCAAAGTGCCATGATATATTGATATCACAGATTGTGTTAATTGTAAACGCTGATAAGAGTGTAATTCAACAAAAAAAATATGATTTTTTTTTTCATTTTCTCTTTAAAAAATTGCAATACTTTGCCAAATAAAACGTGCAATAAAAAAAATCTGCTAAAAATATTATTTTCAATCATTGCCTGGTTCAATCATTTCATGTGTGAAATTATACAGTAGTATCCCTTTCAATGCTTTTGTGAGACAGGATTCCAAGACTTTTTACCCAAGAGAATTCAGAAACAAATGCAAATTATAATTTTCAATTAAATATTGAAGCCATGGTCTTCATGGTAAATGACAAAACATATTTTGATAATTACATTTTCAGATGAGGAGGATAAAAGTGAAAAATGGACAGAAAAGGTCTAGAATGAGGAGTCAGATTTTATGATCCTTTAGCTGCTGCTACCATAGTGTGGATAAAAAAATCTAATATATGGTATACTATACATTATTTGGAGTTAAGTTAAATGGGTTTTTTAAAATATTTTGATTGCTTTTATTACTTTTTTTTTATTTCATTCTGATGGTGGTCAGTTCACCTCTTAAATGGGAAAAAAAGCTGCTTGATGGAGTGTCGTTTACGATTGATGTAGACAACAAAATATATTGCATAGTAGATTATCATAGGTAAATTTCTTATACATTGGGATATAATTTAAGTTCAAGGTCCCACAGAGGGCATTTTTTAGTCAACAAATTATGATGAAAACATACGCAATATAGGCAACAACTATATGGTGGAAGAAATTAAGCAATCAAATGTGAAACAAGGAGAAGAAATTAAAAATACTAATGAACTATTAATCAATATTGTTTTATTTAGAATTGGTAATTACATATCCTTAGTTGATTGTAGCCATTTAAAATTGTTTTAAAGTCTTTCTGCATATACAATCAAATTTCTTTATTATTATTATTTTGTTCTTGTTGTTATTGGTTTTGGTAGGTGCTTACTTATTTAGTTATGGGGGCCTTAAATTCATTTAACATAAATATTATGTATATGCATTCAGTCCTTAATTTATTTTTTGTATTTCATTTTTGGCAAGTAATTTATATATAGACGATGAGTGATGAGAAAAAAACGTATTATTGTGATATTTTGTAACACAGCTTTTTTGCAGTCATCATCTCTGAACACACACAAGCAAATTTCTCCCTGAACCTGCCTGGAATTCATGTTAGAAAGATTCTTTGTGTAAAGGGGGACTTTAAAAGGATTCCCTCTACGAAACCAGTTCTGATGAGGCTGTCATGTCATTGACATCAATGTAAGAAAGTACTCTCCATTCTACCAGAAGTCTTCTTATTTATCTTTTTTTCTTGCATAAATTTTACCATTTGACTTTTCGTTTTCAACCATCATTTGTATTGATGAACAGACAACTGTGTCAATCAACAAATAACTACTTGTTTTCAAAGTGCCCATGACATATTGATATCACAAATTGTGTTAATTGTAAACGCTGATAAGAGTGTAATTCAACAAAAAAATATGATTTTTTTTTTCATTTTCGCTTTAAAAAATTGCAATACTTTGCCAAATAAAACGTGCAATAAAAAAAAATCTGCTAAAAAATATTATTTTCAATCATTGCCTGGTTCAATCATTTCATGTGTGAAATTATACAGTAGGATCCCTTTCAATGCTTTTGTGAGACAGGATTCCAAGACTTTTACCCAAGAGAATTCAGAACAAATGCAAATTATAATTTCAATTAAATATTGAAGCCATGGTCTTCATGGTAAATGGACAAAACATATTTTTGATAATTACAATTTCCAATGAGGAGGATAAAAGTGAAAATGGAGAAAAAAGGTCTAGAATGAGGAGTCAGATTTTATGATCCTTTAGCTGCTGCTACCATAGTGTGGATAAAAAATCTAATATATGTGTTATACTATTACATTATTTGAGTTAAGTTAAATGGTTTTTAAAATATTTTTGATTGCTTCTATTACTTTTTTTTTTTATTTCATACTGATGGTGGTCAGTTTCACCTCTTAAATGGGAAAAAAGCTGCTGATGGAGTGTTGTTTACGATTGATGTAGACAACAAAATATATTGTATAGAAGATTATCATAGGTAAATTGCTTATACATTGGGATATAATTTAAGTTCAAGGTCCCACAGAGGGCATTTTTTTAGTTAACAATTATGATGAAAACATACGCAATATAAGCAACAACTATGGTGGAAGAAATTAAGCAATCAAATGTGAAACAAGGAGAAGAAATTAAAAATACTAATGAACTATTAATCAATATTGTTTTATTTAGAATTGGTTATTACATATCCTTAGTTGATTGTAGCCAATTAAAATTGTTTTTAGTCAAACTGAATTCACAACCAAATTGCTTTATTATAATTATTTTGTTCTTGTTCTTGTTATCAGTTTTGGTAGGTGGCTTACTTATTAAGTTATGGCACTTTAAATTCATATAACATAAATATTATGTATATGCATTCAGTCCTTAATTTATTTTAGTATTTCATATTGGCAAGTTATTTATATATGAAACATAAATATAGCAAATTCATGTTTAGGTTCTAAACACACATAGCCCATGATACATGCAAGCTTGAGGCAAATGCGCACATAGCACAAGGTTTATAAAACAGCATTGAAAAGATACAAAGAATTGGTAACACCTAACAGGCATGGCTTAAACATTTGAAACACACTACACCAACATAGGAAGGTGCATGCATGGCTTAAACATTTGAAACACACTACACCAACATAGGGAAGGTGCATAAATACACAATTGTTGAAGGAATTTAAGTCAAGGAAGAAAAATTATATCTAGGCTATTCTGATTTATTAGATTATTATAAACCATCTATTAATTGATTAAAGGGACTATTCTAACAATTGCCTTTTTTAATTGAAACTTAAAAAATTGTTTAGATTAATCAGAATGAAAACAAAACATAATTTTTAAATGATCCACCTGAATTTCTAGATTGGGTAAACGAAAACAAAACATTACAAAGATGAAGATAATATGAATTGGAAGGAAAATGGTAGGAAACAGCTGAAAATTGCTGAAAGACTATAAACTTTCAAATGGTGCTGATGTGGTGCTTACATAAAACCAGAAGTGCATAATTTAGCCTAGATCTCCTAAAAGTAAGACATGCTTGTATTTATAAAAGAACTAACAGGAAAACACAATGATAACATTTATAGCCAGAACAGCTAAAAAAAAACCTGAAGTGATGCTCACATTTCTTGAAAGTTGTAGAATAGGGGATGAAACACCTACTTGCAAGATGCATACTGGCCAAATCAAGTTTAATTGGCTGGTAAGATAGCTTACACACCATGACAACAGATGGTTGGGAGGTGGCATAGGTTACAGCCAACTATAACTGTTGTACTTGCAAATGGTACTGACGACAAACCATGATGACAACATTGGCCTAATGATAGATTGCAGCTGGCAGATGACTATTCATGGGAGAAAGGATTCCATGACTTTTACCTGGAAAAAATTCAGAACAGGTGAAGCAGAAGAGAAAAAAAAATGTTCCTTTAGCTGCTGCCAACAAAATGTTATTCAAACACATGTAGATAAAAAAAAATCTAATATATAGTATACTTTACAAAAGTTGAAGTTAAATGGTTTTAGAAATATTATGATTGCTTTATTACTTCTTTTTATTGCATTCCATGTAAACCAGGATGTACAAGCAATACAAATGTATATTAAGTATGTTGTCAGTAATTTATGTTGATAATGTGTAGAAATTATAGAGTGGTATCCCTTTTAAATGTTTTTGGGAGACAGGATTCCATGACTTTTACTTAGGAAAATAGGTGAAGCAGAAGAGCAAAACAATGTTCCTTTAGCTGCTGCCAACAAAGTGTTATTCAAAACACATGTGGATACAAAAAATCTTCCTAAGATTATAAAACAATACGTTGCATAAAGAGTTTTGGATTGAGTGAACCTTATATTCATTAATACTGATGATATCTATAAACAATAACAGCAACAGCTTTAAAAGTCATTTAAGATGCACTGAGGAGCAGTACAACAATTCATTAATTATTTTTTTTTGTAGTTACTAATAACACCAAATATCTATCTTTGTTTTTCAAAGACATAATCAAAGTACTATTTCAAGTAAATAGGATATTTCAGTCTGCACCAAAAAAAATCAACTTTTAGTCAAAAACCAATATTTACACATTTGGCGTAGATGTTTTAAATAAAGTTTTGCAAAAAATCTAATCGTTTAAAATAAAGTTTTAATTAGTTCATTTATTGGCAGCATGTGACCAAACAATAGACTTGGTTGAAGAATAAATGAGAACATAAGGTGCAAAACTACACTAACATATTATATCTCACTTGAAACTGCAATTCATTATTAAAAGCATCATTTAACCTGGGTATCAAGATCATCGTAACGCAGTGCAATGCAAGAAATAACACCAATACAAGAGAATACTGTATTGCTATTATTTTATATGATGATCTTTGTCTATAGTTTCATATATGGGATTGTTCTAAAATAAAAGTATGAATAATACAGACAAAGTCACTTAAAGACCAGCATTTTTAGAAGGAAGCACTTAGATAACACAAGTTTAAAAAGATGTTGTTAACAGTCAGTTAAAAACTTGACCTTGTCCACTGCCAAAACAATAAGTATTTACAGATGTAAAACAGTCTGCCAAAATTAAGTTCTGCAAAAATCTAATGGTTTGAATTAAGTTTAATTAGTTTATTTGTTGGGGCATGTGACTACAATAGTCTTGGTTGAAGAATGAATGAGAACATGAGGTGCAAAACTACACTACAACATTTTATATCTCTTTGAAACAGCAATTCATTATTAAAAGCATCATTTAATCAGGGTATCAAGATCATCGTAATGCAGTGCAACGCAAGAAATAACACCAATACAAGGGAATACTCATTTGCTGTTATTTAATATGATTGATCTTTGTCTATAGTTTTCATATATGGGAATTGTCTAAAATAAAAGTATGAATAATACAGACAAAGTCACTTAAAGACAAGCATTTTCTCTATCTTACACCAAAGTGACAGAAACCAGCAGTGTTTGTCCTGAACCAGAAAAATGGGAAATAAAACAGACAGAAATATGAATTGCTGCAAAAAAACTGTACACAATTTCATACTGTACTTTATGTATGATTGGATAAGCAAAACAATTAGTCAATTAACCTATCGAACAACAAAAGCTTGAAAGAGAGCAACAGTAGGTGGACTTAATATACCTTTTATTAAAAGGGAGAGAAGCAATGAAAGTTAAAATTCCAAGTAGACCATTAAAAAAGCTCAATTGTTAAAAAAACAGATCATTTATATTGCTAAAAGAACATATATGCTTACATATCTTCCTAAAGGACAATTGGAGAATGGTTATTTTTCTGACAAGAAGCTATTTTTAAACAATATTCTACTTTCTACATTGTAGGAAAAAAAAGCTTAGATCATCTTGAGATTATCAAACCAAAAATCAAACAGAAATATATTTTACATTCCAACAGTTTCATTGATGATAAAAAAAATAAATAAAAATACATGTATACATAACAAGAAATTACCTGTTTCTAATTTATAAAAAATCAATGGTATGTGACTTCAATAGACTTGTTGAGGAATGAATGAGAACATAACAGTGCAAAACTACACTACTGATTCATTATTAAAAGCATCATTTATACAGGGTATTAAGACGATTGTAATGCAGTGCAATTTAAGAAATAACACCAATGAGAGTGAATACTCTATTGCTGTTATTTAATATGATAATCTTTGTCTATAGTTTTCATAATTGGGATTGTCTAAAAATGGAGGTATGAATAATACAGACAAAAGTCACTTAAAAGACTACCATTTTTAGAAGGAAACAACTTAGATGACATAAGTTTAAAAAGATGTTGTTAAAACAGGTGAAATTTTAGAAAAATGTAATTAAAGGAACTAAATGTATGCGTGTATCCAGAAAGAAGGTGTTTTCAATGAAATTACATTTATCAAATTACCTAGAACTTTTTATCTTTTCAGGGGAGTTGAGAATTAATATAATTTATAATGTGTGATATTATAGAGTGGTATCCTTTTAAATGCTTTTGGAAGACAGAATTCAAAGACTTTTACCTAGGAGCATTCAGAAGAGGTGAAGAAGAAGAGGCATTCAAGAACTAATGGATGGTTTTTGATTGCTTTGAATAAATGAACAATTTGAATGCAAAATTATATATTTCAATTAAAAAATTGAAGTCATGGTGTACATGGAAAATGGACAATGCAGGTTTTGATAATCAAATTTTCAGAGACATTGTTAGGAGGATAAAAGTGAAAATGGAGGGAAAGGGTCTAGGCAGTTTAGAACAGCAAACGGATTTAATGGCTTCTTAGGGTCAAGACATTGGTCAAGTGATAAAAGGTCAGAGTTTTACGATATATATTAGTAAACGTGCATTGGCCTCATGGTTTTTTGGATGTGTTCAATTCTAGATTGAATAAGCATAAGCTTCCTTATTTTATATAATTATTATTAAAAAGTGTTGTTCAAGTGTTATAAATTCACAAGTGAAGTGAAAACTTTTTTTTCTGAAAATTTGCTTGCGGTGTATGAAAAATCCCTTATAATTCTTTAAATAGTTTGGTAACGTATTGAGCGGTATACATTATGAAGTAAAAACCAGATCACAAAAACTCTGGATACGCAATTGTGTCAGCTTATTCCTTGCGAAGAAGCGATCAAAGGAGATAACTGGGTACCTGCATCATAGGATACTGCAAGTTATAACAACAGTAAATTAGAGTAAAATTAATGATTGAAGTTATATTTCAACACTTTCTTGAATAACTTTTCGATATTTCATGTTCCTCTTCTACTTTAACATTAAATTACTATAACAATTATTTTGTTTTTCTTTTTTTTAGAGATCATATGGACTACCAGATAGTGGTATTTCTTGAAGCCAGTCTCAGATTGACATGGGGTAGAGGAGCAGAAATAGAAAATGATGGGGCTATAGGTAGAATATGATCTTATGTTTCAGTCAGAAAACAGTCCCTCATATCTTTTAACAATCAAGTGCCAACATAAAGGCATGCAAAATACACCTTTTCTTCCCAGGTAGAAATTTATAAAAAGTAAGAAATAACACCGATTCTTTTGTGTGTAATGAAACAATAAAATATTTACTATAACAATATTATTCATGCTACTTTTTTTTCTTTTTAGTTGAATCCAATTATTGGGTCAAACAACAATCAGCAAGCTCTATGAGTTTTTTATTAAATATGATCATCAATAATCTTTGTCTTAAGTTTCAGATAGAGGTTTGTATTTACAAAAATCCACAATTAAGACAAAGACACTTCGATTAGCTTTTCTAGACGCAAATAATTGCTAGTTACAATACAATAATTGTTTTTTAATTTCTAAATTAAAAGAATTCAAAAAAACACATTCATTTTCATTATAATGTGTTTTTGTAGTTTACAAATACAACCAATTTTTTAATGTGGTTATTTAACGTCATGACTATCAAAAGCCACTTAGTTCACAGTTGTAACGTGGCAAAAAAAAGATAAAGAAAAAAAAACATTTAGAGATTTTTGCCTTATTGAACAAATATTGAAGGGATGACTGTTGTTTGGTAATGAGCAACATCATGTGCAACTGTCTGGTATATCTGAGCTGTGATGACAAAATTTTGAAAAAGATAAAGAAAAGAAAGTACATAAAGATTTTGCTCGTGGACTGCTTGTTGAAGGGAAAACATGTTGCTGGGTAAAAAATATATCATTTCTTTGTGACTGGTCAGTAATTTGTGGTTGTGCAGTATAGCTAGACCAAACAAAGCTAAAAATATCTTTATTGTCAAACACAACTAAAAATGCAAAAGGATTAAAACTGTAGAAAGTAAATTAATATTTTTTTTTTAATAAATTGGATCCAGCCATGTGAAAAATCTTGAAGCAAACTTTATTCCGAAGTCCTTTTTATACATGGGAATAATTAAATATTTCTAAATACTACACCTAATTACTTTAAAATACATGACTAATGAAGGCAAATAAATAGTGATCAAGATTCGGTTATCTGTCAATATTTGTGTATAAGAACAATGCTAATGCTTTCATATATCTTTGAAGATGAACATTGATTGAACCAGTGTTTTTATTCTTCCCTTTCTTAATTTAGAGATAAGACTAAAACACGTTGAATTAATAGCTTCATAATTTAATTTAGCATCAGTGCAGCTTATGTTCAGTCAGAAACAGACCCTCATATCTTTGACAATCAAGTGCCAACATAAAATCATGCAAGATTACACCTTTGTTCCTATGTTGATATTTATTAAAAGAAAGAAATAACACCAATTATTTTGCTGTTATTTAATATGATCATCAAAGGTCTTTGTCTAAAGTTTCAGATAGAGGTTTGTATTTACAAAAATCCACAATTAAGACAAAGACACTTTGATTATCTATTCTAGAAGCAATTAATTGCTAGTTACAACACAATAATTGTTTTTAATGGTAATGAGGGATTTTGAATTCTTTTACCATCAGTGGAAATATGCTGAATTATTTACAGATTAAGTTCAATATTAATTTAGGAAACCTAACATTATTATAAACAAAGGTAATAACTATTATAAATTTCCAACATGTCTTATTTATTATGTCTGAATGATGCTAGTACCAGATACATGTCCATTCAATTGTCAAAAAAGCCAATATCACAGTCAGAAAATTCAGTACTTGGAGAAATTCTTAAGCAGGACCTTAAATAACAATTTCAGTGATAATGAATGCCATTCTAACACCCAAATATACCATAAAAAAAGGTTTGAAGTCAACGAATATGTTACACTCATAAATATATATATTAAGACCCTTCTACAACAAAATTTGTTCTACATGCACACGTATAAAAATTGCGGTTTTTATCCAATGCAATCATAGGTTTGAACGTAGTTTTCAATTTAGACTTGTATATATATATATCAAAATATAAATAGTGATACAAAAGATAACTCTTCTTTTTAGAAGTAATTACAAACACTAGTAAGTTAATTGTGAAAAAATAGTGATCTGACCTCTGTCTGTCTGATTGTCTGTTGGTATAGTTAGCATTAAATATTCTTATACAATTTAACAACTATAATCTGAATTTATAGCATTCATTTTACATAAATAAAATTCAAAATAATTGACAAATAATACATATTATAAAAACATAAAAATATTCCTTGAGATATGCATATTAAAAATATAACGAAAAGGAACATGTATTAACCAATTGTTTAAAAGTTACATACAATTGATATATAACACTGAAAATCAATAACGAAATTAATTTGAATCAATTAAGATGATTCAGTTATGTTTCTTTATAACATATTATTTATTAAAGAAAATCTGTGTCTAATCAAGGATTCTCATAGTGACACGTTTCAAATCCGCGGTCTGGTGCACACATTTCAAGTAAAGAGGATATTTCAGTCTGCACCAAAAAAAAATCAACTTTTAGTCAAAGACAAATATTTAGACATTTGGCGTAGATGTTTAAATAAAGTTTTGCAAAAATCTAATGGTTTAAATAAAGTTTAGTTAGTTCATTTGTTGGCAGCATGTGACAACAATAGACTTGGTTGAAGAATGAATGAGAACATAAGGTGGAAACTACACTATAACATATTATATCTCACTTCAAACAGCAACTAATTATTAAAAGCATCTTTTAAATAGGGTATCAAGATCATCGTAATGCAGTGCAATGCAAAAAATAACACCAATACTAGAGAATACTCTATTGCTGTTACTTAATATGATGATCTTTGTCTATAGTTTCATATATATGGGATTGTCTAAAATAAAAGTATGAATAATACAGACAAAGTCACTTAAAGACAAGCATTTTTAGATTTTTTTAGAAGGAAGCACTTAGATAACACAAGTTTAAAAAGATGTTGTTAACAGTCAGAGAAAAACTTGACCTTGTCCATTGCCAAGACATAAGTATTTACAGACGTATACAGTCTGCCAAAATTAAGTTCTGCAAAAATCTAATGGTTTGAATTAAGTTTAATTAGATCATTTGTTGGGGAATGTGACTTCAATAGACTTGGTTGAAGAATGAATGAGAACATAAGGTGGGAAACTACACTATAACATATTATATCTCACTTGAAACAGCAAATAATTATTGAAAGCATCATTTAATAAGGGTATCAATCGTAATGCAGTGCGATTCAAGAAATAACACCAATACAAGAGAATACTCTATTGCTGTTATTTAATATGATGATCTTTGTCTATAGTTTCATATAAGGGATTGTCTAAAATAAAAGTATGAATAATACAGACAAAGTCACTTAAAGACTAGCATTTCTCTATTATACACCAAAATGACAGAAACCAGCAATGTTTGGCATAAGTCCTGAACAAGAAAAATTGGAAATAAAACTGACAATAATATGAATTGCTGCAAAAGACTGTAGACAATTTCATACTGTACTTGATCTATGAATGGATAAGCGAAACAATTAGTCAATTAACCTGTCCAACATCAAAAGCTTGAAAGAGAGCAACAGTAGGTGGACTTAGTATACCTTTTATTAAAAGGGAGAGAAGTAAGTTAAAATGCCAAATAGACAATTAAAAAAGCTCAATTGTTAAACAAAATATCATTTATATTGCTAAAAGAACATATATGCTTATATATCTTCCTAAAGGACAATTGGTGAATGGTAGTTTTCTGACTAGAGCAATGTTCAAACAATATTCTACTTTCTACATTGTAGGGAAAAAAAGCTTAGATCATCTTGAGATAATCAAACCAAAATCAAACAGGAATATATTTTAGATTCTGTGATTGCTTCAGTTTCATTGATGCTTAAAAAAAAGCATATATGTATACATTACAAGAAATCAGCACAAGTAATGTTTAACTGAAGAACCTTATGTGTACTGTAATAAATTACATTTATCAAATACCTAGAACTTTAATCTTTTCCAGGGAGTTGAGAATTAATAAAGTTTATAATGTGTGATATTATAGAGTGGTATCCTTTTAAATGCTTTTGGAAGACAGAATTTCAAGACTTTTACCTAGGAGAATTCAGAAGAGGTGAAGAAGAAGGGCATTCAAGAACTAATGGATGGTTATGATTGCTTGAATAAATGATCAATTGAATGCAAATTATATATTTCAATAAAAAAATTGAAGCCATGGTGTACATGGAAAATGACAATGCAGGTTTTGATAATCATATTTTCAGACAAGGAGGATAAAAGTGAAAATAGAGGGAAAGGTCTAGCAGTTACACAGCAAACGATTTAATGGCTTCTAAGGTTAAGACATTGGTCACTTGATAAAAGGTCAGTTTACGATATTTTGGTAAACGTGCATGCCTCATGGTTTTTGGATGTGTTTTTTCTTATTTGTACTTGTACATTTATAAAAATCAAAGTGTTCAATTCTAGATTCAATAAGCTTCCTTATTTTACATAATTATTATTAAAAAGTGTTGTTCAAGTGTTATAACTTTTTTTCTGAAAATTTGCGGAGGTTTTCAGGAAAATCCCTTATAATTCCTTAAATATGTTTGGCAACGTATTGCGGGGTATAAAATATGAAGTAAAACCATTTTTGACTCTTTCAGATCACAAAAACTCTGGATTCAGCTGGTGAGAAAAAGGCAGCCAAGCATAAGGCTAAGAAACCAGCAACAAAGAAAGCAGCCATTACATATCCCTTTGCCAGCCTCCTTGGCAATCTTCAATTCTTGGGATAGCACATATGGATCTTTCTTTCTTTTTTTATTGAACCAAATTGTCTTCAACAGCATCTTTGAACTCTGATCTAAGAAGTCTGCATGCTTCCTGACCTAGTCGTCCATTGCACATTGTCAAGCGACATACCACAAGATTCCTCAAGTTAATGAAGTCTGACCATGTCCAGATTTTATATTGAGAGTGGTATCCCTTTAAATGCTTTTGGAAGACAGAATTCTAAGACTTTTACCTAGGTGAATTCAGAAGAGGTGAAGAAGAAGGGCATTCAAGAACTAATGGATGGTTTTGATTGCTTGAATAAATGATCAATTAAATGCAAATTATATATTTCAATAAAAAAATTGAAGCCATGGTGTACATGGAAAATGACAATGCAGGTTTTGATAATCAAATTTTCAGACAAGGAGGATAAAAGTGAAAATAGAGGGAAAGGTCTAGCAGTTAGACAGCAAACGATTTAATGGCTTCTAAGGTTAAGACATTGGTCACTTGATAAAAGGTCAGTTTACGATATTTTGGTAAACGTGCATGCCTCATGGTTTTTGGATGTGTTTTTTCTTATTTGTACTTGTACATTTATAAAAATCAAAGTGTTCAATTCTAGATTCAATAAGCTTCCTTATTTTACATAATTATTATTAAAAAGTGTTGTTCAAGTGTTATAACTTTTTTTCTGAAAATTTGCGGAGGTTTTCAGGAAAATCCCTTATAATTCCTTAAATATGTTTGGCAACGTATTGCGGGGTATAAAATATGAAGTAAAACCATTTTTGACTCTTTCAGATCACAAAAACTCTGGATTCAGCTGGTGAGAAAAAGGCAGCCAAGCATAAGGCTAAGAAACCAGCAACAAAGAAAGCAGCCATTACATATCCCTTTGCCAGCCTCGTTGGCAATCTTCAATTCTTGGGATAGCACATATGGATCTTTCTTTCTTTTTTTATTGAACCAAATTGTCTTCAACAGCATCTTTGAACTCTGCAGGTTTTGATAATCAAATTTTCAGACAAGGAGGATAAAAGTGAAAATGGAGGGAAATGTCTAGCAGTTAGACAGCAAACGATTTAATGGCTTCTAAGGTTAAGACATTGGTCACGTGATAAAAGGTCAGAGTTTACGATATTTTGGTAAACGTTCATGCCTCATGGTTTTTGGATGTGTTTTGTCGTATTTGTACTCGTACATTTATAAAAATCAAAGTGTTCAATTCTAGATTGAATAAGCTTCCTTATTTTATATAATTATTATTAAAAAGTGTTGTTCAAGTGTTATAAATTCATAGAACATATGGATCATTTTTTCTTTTTTTATTAAACCAAATTGTCTTCAACAGCAACTTTGAACTCTGATCTAAGAAGTCTGCATGCTTCCTGACCTAGTCGTCCATTGCACATTGTCACGCAGTTCATGAAGTCTGACCATGCTAAGATTTTATATTGAGAGTGGTATCCCTTTAAACGCTTTGAGAAGACAGAATTCCAAGACTTTTACAAGGAGCATAAAGAAGAGGTGAAGAAGAAGAGCATTCAAGAACTAATGGAAGCCAGCTGCAAAGAAACCAGCTGGAGAGAAAAAGGCAGCCAAGCCTAAGGCTATGAAACCAGCAGCAAAGAAAGCAGCCGTTACATATTTCAAGGAATTATGAGTGTTTTCAAAGACATACATGTAATTAGATAAAACTTCAACTTAATGCCTAAGGTCATCATCATCTAATAAAATAGTTGCTGCCAATGTTTCTACAGTGAACAAAACTGGTACCAGTTTATTCATCCCTTTGCCAGCCTCGTAGGCAATCTTCAATTCTTGAGATAGCACATATGGATCTTTCTTTCATCTTTTATTAAACAAATTATCTTCAACAGCATCTTTAAACTCTAATCTAAGAAGTCTGCATGCTTCCTGACCTAGTCGTCCATTGCACATTGTCAAGCGACATACCACAAGATTCCTCAAGTTAATGAAGTCTGACCATGTCCAGATTTTATATTGAGAGTGGTATCCCTTTAAATGCTTTTGGAAGACAGAATTCTAAGACTTTTACCTAGGTGAATTCAGAAGAGGTGAAGAAGAAGGGCATTCAAGAACTAATGGATGGTTTTGATTGCTTGAATAAATGATCAATTAAATGCAAATTATATATTTCAATTAAAAAATTGAAGCCATGGTGTATATGGAAAATGACAATGCAGGTTTTGATAATCAAATTTTCAGACAAGGAGGATAAAAGTGAAAATGGAGGGAAATGTCTAGCAGTTAGACAGCAAACGATTTAATGGCTTCTAAGGTTAAGACATTGGTCACGTGATAAAAGGTCAGAGTTTACGATATTTTGGTAAACGTTCATGCCTCATGGTTTTTGGATGTGTTTTGTCGTATTTGTACTCGTACATTTATAAAAATCAAAGTGTTCAATTCTAGATTGAATAAGCTTCCTTATTTTATATAATTATTATTAAAAAGTGTTGTTCAAGTGTTATAAATTCATAGAACATATGGATCATTTTTTCTTTTTTTATTAAACCAAATTGTCTTCAACAGCAACTTTGAACTCTGATCTAAGAAGTCTGCATGCTTCCTGACCTAGTCGTCCATTGCACATTGTCACGCAGTTCATGAAGTCTGACCATGCTAAGATTTTATATTGAGAGTGGTATCCCTTTAAACGCTTTGAGAAGACAGAATTCCAAGACTTTTACAAGGAGCATAAAGAAGAGGTGAAGAAGAAGAGCATTCAAGAACTAATGGAAGCCAGCTGCAAAGAAACCAGCTGGAGAGAAAAAGGCAGCCAAGCCTAAGGCTATGAAACCAGCAGCAAAGAAAGCAGCCGTTACATATTTCAAGGAATTATGAGTGTTTTCAAAGACATACATGTAATTAGATAAAACTTCAACTTAATGCCTAAGGTCATCATCATCTAATAAAATAGTTGCTGCCAATGTTTCTACAGTGAACAAAACTGGTACCAGTTTATTCATCCCTTTGCCAGCCTCGTAGGCAATCTTCAATTCTTGAGATAGCACATATGGATCTTTCTTTCATCTTTTATTAAACAAATTATCTTCAACAGCATCTTTAAACTCTAATCTAAGAAGTCTGCATGCTTCCTGACCTAGTCGTCCATTGCACATTGTCAAGCGACATACCACAAGATTCCTCAAGTTAATGAAGTCTGACCATGTCCAGATTTTATATTGAGAGTGGTATCCCTTTAAATGCTTTTGGAAGACAGAATTCTAAGACTTTTACCTAGGTGAATTCAGAAGAGGTGAAGAAGAAGGGCATTCAAGAACTAATGGATGGTTTTGATTGCTTGAATAAATGATCAATTAAATGCAAATTATATATTTCAATTAAAAAATTGAAGCCATGGTGTATATGGAAAATGACAATGCAGGTTTTGATAATCAAATTTTCAGACAAGGAGGATAAAAGTGAAAATGGAGGGAAATGTCTAGCAGTTAGACAGCAAACGATTTAATGGCTTCTAAGGTTAAGACATTGGTCACGTGATAAAAGGTCAGAGTTTACGATATTTTGGTAAACGTTCATGCCTCATGGTTTTTGGATGTGTTTTGTCGTATTTGTACTCGTACATTTATAAAAATCAAAGTGTTCAATTCTAGATTGAATAAGCTTCCTTATTTTATATAATTATTATTAAAAAGTGTTGTTCAAGTGTTATAAATTCATAGAACATATGGATCATTTTTTCTTTTTTTATTAAACCAAATTGTCTTCAACAGCAACTTTGAACTCTGATCTAAGAAGTCTGCATGCTTCCTGACCTAGTCGTCCATTGCACATTGTCACGCAGTTCATGAAGTCTGACCATGCTAAGATTTTATATTGAGAGTGGTATCCCTTTAAACGCTTTGAGAAGACAGAATTCCAAGACTTTTACAAGGAGCATAAAGAAGAGGTGAAGAAGAAGAGCATTCAAGAACTAATGGAAGCCAGCTGCAAAGAAACCAGCTGGAGAGAAAAAGGCAGCCAAGCCTAAGGCTATGAAACCAGCAGCAAAGAAAGCAGCCGTTACATATTTCAAGGAATTATGAGTGTTTTCAAAGACATTCATGTAATTAGATAAAACTTCAACTTAATGCCTAAGGTCATCATCATCTAATAAAATAGTTGCTGCCAATGTTTCTACAGTGAACAAAACTGGTACCAGTTTATTCATCCCTTTGCCAGCCTCGTAGGCAATCTTCAATTCTTGAGATAGCACATATGGATCTTTCTTTCATCTTTTATTAAACAAATTATCTTCAACAGCATCTTTAAACTCTAATCTAAGAAGTCTGCATGCTTCCTGACCTAGTCGTCCATTGCACATTGTCAAGCGACATACCACAAGATTCCTCAAGTTAATGAAGTCTGACCATGTCCAGATTTTATATTGAGAGTGGTATCCCTTTAAATGCTTTTGGAAGACAGAATTCTAAGACTTTTACCTAGGTGAATTCAGAAGAGGTGAAGAAGAAGGGCATTCAAGAACTAATGGATGGTTTTGATTGCTTGAATAAATGATCAATTAAATGCAAATTATATATTTCAATTAAAAAATTGAAGCCATGGTGTATATGGAAAATGACAATGCAGGTTTTGATAATCAAATTTTCAGACAAGGAGGATAAAAGTGAAAATGGAGGGAAATGTCTAGCAGTTAGACAGCAAACGATTTAATGGCTTCTAAGGTTAAGACATTGGTCACGTGATAAAAGGTCAGAGTTTACGATATTTTGGTAAACGTTCATGCCTCATGGTTTTTGGATGTGTTTTGTCGTATTTGTACTCGTACATTTATAAAAATCAAAGTGTTCAATTCTAGATTGAATAAGCTTCCTTATTTTATATAATTATTATTAAAAAGTGTTGTTCAAGTGTTATAAATTCATAGAACATATGGATCATTTTTTCTTTTTTTAATAAACCAAATTGTCTTCAACAGCAACTTTGAACTCTGATCTAAGAAGTCTGCATGCTTCCTGACCTAGTCGTCCATTGCACATTGTCACGCAGTTCATGAAGTCTGACCATGCTAAGATTTTATATTGAGAGTGGTATCCCTTTAAACGCTTTGAGAAGACAGAATTCCAAGACTTTTACAAGGAGCATAAAGAAGAGGTGAAGAAGAAGAGCATTCAAGAACTAATGGAAGCCAGCTGCAAAGAAACCAGCTGGAGAGAAAAAGGCAGCCAAGCCTAAGGCTATGAAACCAGCAGCAAAGAAAGCAGCCGTTACATATTTCAAGGAATTATGAGTGTTTTCAAAGACATACATGTAATTAGATAAAACTTCAACTTAATGCCTAAGGTCATCATCATCTAATAAAATAGTTGTTGCCAATGTTTCTACAGTGAACAAAACTGGTACCAGTTTATTCATCCCTTTGCCAGCCTCGTAGGCAATCTTCAATTCTTGAGATAGCACATATGGATCTTTCTTTCATCTTTTATTAAACAAATTATCTTCAACAGCATCTTTAAACTCTAATCTAAGAAGTCTGCATGCTTCCTGACCTAGTCGTCCATTGCACATTGTCAAGCGACATACCACAAGATTCCTCAAGTTAATGAAGTCTGACCATGTCCAGATTTTATATTGAGAGTGGTATCCCTTTAAATGCTTTTGGAAGACAGAATTCTAAGACTTTTACCTAGGTGAATTCAGAAGAGGTGAAGAAGAAGGGCATTCAAGAACTAATGGATGGTTTTGATTGCTTGAATAAATGATCAATTAAATGCAAATTATATATTTCAATTAAAAAATTGAAGCCATGGTGTATATGGAAAATGACAATGCAGGTTTTGATAATCAAATTTTCAGACAAGGAGGATAAAAGTGAAAATGGAGGGAAATGTCTAGCAGTTAGACAGCAAACGATTTAATGGCTTCTAAGGTTAAGACATTGGTCACGTGATAAAAGGTCAGAGTTTACGATATTTTGGTAAACGTTCATGCCTCATGGTTTTTGGATGTGTTTTGTCGTATTTGTACTCGTACATTTATAAAAATCAAAGTGTTCAATTCTAGATTGAATAAGCTTCCTTATTTTATATAATTATTATTAAAAAGTGTTGTTCAAGTGTTATAAATTCATAGAACATATGGATCATTTTTTCTTTTTTTATTAAACCAAATTGTCTTCAACAGCAACTTTGAACTCTGATCTAAGAAGTCTGCATGCTTCCTGACCTAGTCGTCCATTGCACATTGTCACGCAGTTCATGAAGTCTGACCATGCTAAGATTTTATATTGAGAGTGGTATCCCTTTAAACGCTTTGAGAAGACAGAATTCCAAGACTTTTACAAGGAGCATAAAGAAGAGGTGAAGAAGAAGAGCATTCAAGAACTAATGGAAGCCAGCTGCAAAGAAACCAGCTGGAGAGAAAAAGGCAGCCAAGCCTAAGGCTATGAAACCAGCAGCAAAGAAAGCAGCCGTTACATATTTCAAGGAATTATGAGTGTTTTCAAAGACATACATGTAATTAGATAAAACTTCAACTTAATGCCTAAGGTCATCATCATCTAATAAAATAGTTGCTGCCAATGTTTCTACAGTGAACAAAACTGGTACCAGTTTATTCATCCCTTTGCCAGCCTCGTAGGCAATCTTCAATTCTTGAGATAGCACATATGGATCTTTCTTTCATCTTTTATTAAACAAATTATCTTCAACAGCATCTTTAAACTCTAATCTAAGAAGTCTGCATGCTTCCTGACCTAGTCGTCCATTGCACATTGTCAAGCGACATACCACAAGATTCCTCAAGTTAATGAAGTCTGACCATGTCCAGATTTTATATTGAGAGTGGTATCCCTTTAAATGCTTTTGGAAGACAGAATTCTAAGACTTTTACCTAGGTGAATTCAGAAGAGGTGAAGAAGAAGGGCATTCAAGAACTAATGGATGGTTTTGATTGCTTGAATAAATGATCAATTAAATGCAAATTATATATTTCAATTAAAAAATTGAAGCCATGGTGTATATGGAAAATGACAATGCAGGTTTTGATAATCAAATTTTCAGACAAGGAGGATAAAAGTGAAAATGGAGGGAAATTTCTAGCAGTTAGACAGCAAACGATTTAATGGCTTCTAAGGTTAAGACATTGGTCACGTGATAAAAGGTCAGAGTTTACGATATTTTGGTAAACGTTCATGCCTCATGGTTTTTGGATGTGTTTTGTCGTATTTGTACTCGTACATTTATAAAAATCAAAGTGTTCAATTCTAGATTGAATAAGCTTCCTTATTTTATATAATTATTATTAAAAAGTGTTGTTCAAGTGTTATAAATTCATAGAACATATGGATCATTTTTTCTTTTTTTATTAAACCAAATTGTCTTCAACAGCAACTTTGAACTCTGATCTAAGAAGTCTGCATGCTTCCTGACCTAGTCGTCCATTGCACATTGTCACGCAGTTCATGAAGTCTGACCATGCTAAGATTTTATATTGAGAGTGGTATCCCTTTAAACGCTTTGAGAAGACAGAATTCCAAGACTTTTACAAGGAGCATAAAGAAGAGGTGAAGAAGAAGAGCATTCAAGAACTAATGGAAGCCAGCTGCAAAGAAACCAGCTGGAGAGAAAAAGGCAGCCAAGCCTAAGGCTATGAAACCAGCAGCAAAGAAAGCAGCCGTTACATATTTCAAGGAATTATGAGTGTTTTCAAAGACATACATGTAATTAGATAAAACTTCAACTTAATGCCTAAGGTCATCATCATCTAATAAAATAGTTGCTGCCAATGTTTCTACAGTGAACAAAACTGGTACCAGTTTATTCATCCCTTTGCCAGCCTCGTAGGCAATCTTCAATTCTTGAGATAGCACATATGGATCTTTCTTTCATCTTTTATTAAACAAATTATCTTCAACAGCATCTTTAAACTCTAATCTAAGAAGTCTGCATGCTTCCTGACCTAGTCGTCCATTGCACATTGTCAAGCGACATACCACAAGATTCCTCAAGTTAATGAAGTCTGACCATGTCCAGATTTTATATTGAGAGTGGTATCCCTTTAAATGCTTTTGGAAGACAGAATTCTAAGACTTTTACCTAGGTGAATTCAGAAGAGGTGAAGAAGAAGGGCATTCAAGAACTAATGGATGGTTTTGATTGCTTGAATAAATGATCAATTAAATGCAAATTATATATTTCAATTAAAAAATTGAAGCCATGGTGTATATGGAAAATGACAATGCAGGTTTTGATAATCAAATTTTCAGACAAGGAGGATAAAAGTGAAAATGGAGGGAAATGTCTAGCAGTTAGACAGCAAACGATTTAATGGCTTCTAAGGTTAAGACATTGGTCACGTGATAAAAGGTCAGAGTTTACGATATTTTGGTAAACGTTCATGCCTCATGGTTTTTGGATGTGTTTTGTCGTATTTGTACTCGTACATTTATAAAAATCAAAGTGTTCAATTCTAGATTGAATAAGCTTCCTTATTTTATATAATTATTATTAAAAAGTGTTGTTCAAGTGTTATAAATTCATAGAACATATGGATCATTTTTTCTTTTTTTATTAAACCAAATTGTCTTCAACAGCAACTTTGAACTCTGATCTAAGAAGTCTGCATGCTTCCTGACCTAGTCGTCCATTGCACATTGTCACGCAGTTCATGAAGTCTGACCATGCTAAGATTTTATATTGAGAGTGGTATCCCTTTAAACGCTTTGAGAAGACAGAATTCCAAGACTTTTACAAGGAGCATAAAGAAGAGGTGAAGAAGAAGAGCATTCAAGAACTAATGGAAGCCAGCTGCAAAGAAACCAGCTGGAGAGAAAAAGGCAGCCAAGCCTAAGGCTATGAAACCAGCAGCAAAGAAAGCAGCCGTTACATATTTCAAGGAATTATGAGTGTTTTCAAAGACATACATGTAATTAGATAAAACTTCAACTTAATGCCTAAGGTCATCATCATCTAATAAAATAGTTGCTGCCAATGTTTCTACAGTGAACAAAACTGGTACCAGTTTATTCATCCCTTTGCCAGCCTCGTAGGCAATCTTCAATTCTTGAGATAGCACATATGGATCTTTCTTTCATCTTTTATTAAACAAATTATCTTCAACAGCATCTTTAAACTCTAATCTAAGAAGTCTGCATGCTTCCTGACCTAGTCGTCCATTGCACATTGTCAAGCGACATACCACAAGATTCCTCAAGTTAATGAAGTCTGACCATGTCCAGATTTTATATTGAGAGTGGTATCCCTTTAAATGCTTTTGGAAGACAGAATTCTAAGACTTTTACCTAGGTGAATTCAGAAGAGGTGAAGAAGAAGGGCATTCAAGAACTAATGGATGGTTTTGATTGCTTGAATAAATGATCAATTAAATGCAAATTATATATTTCAATTAAAAAATTGAAGCCATGGTGTATATGGAAAATGACAATGCAGGTTTTGATAATCAAATTTTCAGACAAGGAGGATAAAAGTGAAAATGGAGGGAAATGTCTAGCAGTTAGACAGCAAACGATTTAATGGCTTCTAAGGTTAAGACATTGGTCACGTGATAAAAGGTCAGAGTTTACGATATTTTGGTAAACGTTCATGCCTCATGGTTTTTGGATGTGTTTTGTCGTATTTGTACTCGTACATTTATAAAAATCAAAGTGTTCAATTCTAGATTGAATAAGCTTCCTTATTTTATATAATTATTATTAAAAAGTGTTGTTCAAGTGTTATAAATTCATAGAACATATGGATCATTTTTTCTTTTTTTATTAAACCAAATTGTCTTCAACAGCAACTTTGAACTCTGATCTAAGAAGTCTGCATGCTTCCTGACCTAGTCGTCCATTGCACATTGTCACGCAGTTCATGAAGTCTGACCATGCTAAGATTTTATATTGAGAGTGGTATCCCTTTAAACGCTTTGAGAAGACAGAATTCCAAGACTTTTACAAGGAGCATAAAGAAGAGGTGAAGAAGAAGAGCATTCAAGAACTAATGGAAGCCAGCTGCAAAGAAACCAGCTGGAGAGAAAAAGGCAGCCAAGCCTAAGGCTATGAAACCAGCAGCAAAGAAAGCAGCCGTTACATATTTCAAGGAATTATGAGTGTTTTCAAAGACATACATGTAATTAGATAAAACTTCAACTTAATGCCTAAGGTCATCATCATCTAATAAAATAGTTGCTGCCAATGTTTCTACAGTGAACAAAACTGGTACCAGTTTATTCATCCCTTTGCCAGCCTCGTAGGCAATCTTCAATTCTTGAGATAGCACATATGGATCTTTCTTTCATCTTTTATTAAACAAATTATCTTCAACAGCATCTTTAAACTCTAATCTAAGAAGTCTGCATGCTTCCTGACCTAGTCGTCCATTGCACATTGTCAAGCGACATACCACAAGATTCCTCAAGTTAATGAAGTCTGACCATGTCCAGATTTTATATTGAGAGTGGTATCCCTTTAAATGCTTTTGGAAGACAGAATTCTAAGACTTTTACCTAGGTGAATTCAGAAGAGGTGAAGAAGAAGGGCATTCAAGAACTAATGGATGGTTTTGATTGCTTGAATAAATGATCAATTAAATGCAAATTATATATTTCAATTAAAAAATTGAAGCCATGGTGTATATGGAAAATGACAATGCAGGTTTTGATAATCAAATTTTCAGACAAGGAGGATAAAAGTGAAAATGGAGGGAAATGTCTAGCAGTTAGACAGCAAACGATTTAATGGCTTCTAAGGTTAAGACATTGGTCACGTGATAAAAGGTCAGAGTTTACGATATTTTGGTAAAGGTTCATGCCTCATGGTTTTTGGATGTGTTTTGTCGTATTTGTACTCGTACATTTATAAAAATCAAAGTGTTCAATTCTAGATTGAATAAGCTTCCTTATTTTATATAATTATTATTAAAAAGTGTTGTTCAAGTGTTATAAATTCATAGAACATATGGATCATTTTTTCTTTTTTTATTAAACCAAATTGTCTTCAACAGCAACTTTGAACTCTGATCTAAGAAGTCTGCATGCTTCCTGACCTAGTCGTCCATTGCACATTGTCACGCAGTTCATGAAGTCTGACCATGCTAAGATTTTATATTGAGAGTGGTATCCCTTTAAACGCTTTGAGAAGACAGAATTCCAAGACTTTTACAAGGAGCATAAAGAAGAGGTGAAGAAGAAGAGCATTCAAGAACTAATGGAAGCCAGCTGCAAAGAAACCAGCTGGAGAGAAAAAGGCAGCCAAGCCTAAGGCTATGAAACCAGCAGCAAAGAAAGCAGCCGTTACATATTTCAAGGAATTATGAGTGTTTTCAAAGACATACATGTAATTAGATAAAACTTCAACTTAATGCCTAAGGTCATCATCATCTAATAAAATAGTTGCTGCCAATGTTTCTACAGTGAACAAAACTGGTACCAGTTTATTCATCCCTTTGCCAGCCTCGTAGGCAATCTTCAATTCTTGAGATAGCACATATGGATCTTTCTTTCATCTTTTATTAAACAAATTATCTTCAACAGCATCTTTAAACTCTAATCTAAGAAGTCTGCATGCTTCCTGACCAAGTCGTCCATTGCACATTGTCAAGCGACGTACCACAAGATTCCTCAAGTTAAGGCTTAAATTAAAATATTGTTTGTTTGCCCTTTACCGACCGACCCTATAAATTCATTCCGCCTGAAAATCTTTTATTTGTATTTACCAGCAAGATTTTATTTTATTTTATGTTTTCGTTCCTACCAAAAATCTTATATTTGTATTTCCCGCTCAAAACTTTTTTTTACCGGAATCCTCGGGTTTTACCTTTATCGTATAACGTCTAGTCTGTTTGGTATCACGTGAGCGTTTGACATGAACACTTGCATTTAGAGTTTCAAAGCATTTGTTTGAAATCGATGTTGAACGCTTTGAAATCGTGATATGATGTACGTTAGGGAGCTACCATTTGATTTTTATGGGGGGGCTAGGATGAAAAATTTTGTCCTGCATTTTTTTTTAGTTGTAATCTCTGTCTGCATTTTTATTAGCTCAAAGTGAGCTTATGCCATCACTTGGCGTCCGTCGTCGTCCGTCGTCGTCGTCTGTTGTCGTAAACTATTTCAAGAATCTTCTCCTCTGAAACTACTGGGCCAAATACTTTCAAACTTTAACTGAATGTTCCTTAGGGTATCTAATTTATAAATTGTATCCGAAGTTTTGATCTATCAACAAACATGGTTGCCATTGCTAAAAATAGAACATAGGGGTCAAATGCAGTTTTTGGCTTATAACTCAAAAACCAAAGCATTTAGAGCAAATCTGACATGGGGTAATATTGTTTATCAGGTCAAGATCTATCTGCCCTGAAATTTTCAGATGAATCAGACAACCCGTTGTTGGGTTGCTGCCCCTGAATTGGTAATTTTAAGGAAATTTTGCTGTTTTTGGTTATTATCTTGAATATTATTATAGATAGAGATAAACTGTAAACAGGAATAATGTTCAGCAAAGTAAGATTTACAAATAGGTCAACATGACGGAAATGGTCAGTTGACCCCTTTAGGAGTTATTGCCCTTTATAGTCAATTTTTAACCATTTTTCGTAAATCTTAGTAATCTTTTACAAAAATCTTCTCCTCTGAAACTGACTGGGCCAAATACTTCCAAACTTTAATTGAATGTTCCTTAGGGTATCTAGTTTGTAAATTGTATCCAAAGTTATGATCTATCAACAAACATGGTAGCCATTGCTAAAAATAGAACATAGGGGTCAAATGCAGTTTTTGGCTTATAACTCAAAAACCAAAGCATTTAGAGCAAATCTGACATGAGATATATTGTTTATCAGGTCAAGATCTATCTGCCCTGAAATTTTCAGATGAATCAGACAACCTGTTGTTGGGTTGCTGCTCCTGAATTGGTAATTTTAAGGAAATTTTGCTGTTTTTGGTTATTATCTTGAATATTATTATAGATAGAGATAAACTGTAAACAGGAATAATGTTCAGCAAAGTAAGATTTACAAATAAGTCAACATGACGGAAATGGTCAGTTGACCCCTTTAGGAGTTATTGCCCTTTATAGTCAATTTTTCACCATTTTTCGTAAATCTTAGTAATCTTTTACAAAAATGTTCTCTGAAACTACTGGGCCAAATACTTCCAAACTTTAACTGAATGTTCCATAGGGTATCTTGTTTGTAAATTGTATCCGAAGTTATGATCTATCAACAAACATGGTCGCCATTGCTAAAAATAGAACATAGGGGTCAAATGCAGTTTTTGGCTTATAACTCAAAAACCAAAGCATTTAGAGCAAATCTGACGTTGGGTAATATTGTTTATCAGGTCAATTTCTGTCTGCCCTGAAATTTTCAGATGAATCAGACAACCTGTTGTTGGGTTGCTGCCCCTGAATTGATCATTTTAAGGAAATTTTGCTGTTTTTGTTTATTATCTTGAATATAATTATAGATAGAAATAAACTGTAAACAGCAATAATGTTCAGCAAAGTAAGATCTTCAATTAAGTCAATTTGACCAAAATTGTCAATTGACCCCTTAAGGAGTTATTGCCCTTTAAAGACTTTTTTCACAATTTGTTCATCATGTTGACTTACTTTAAAAAATCTTCTCCTTTGAAACTGCTGTATCAATTTCAGCCAAACTTAGGCTAAATGAGTTTCAGAGTATCTAGTATAAATTTTATATTTTATTTCCTTGAATGTCAAGAAACATAGCTCCTATGGTTAAAATAGAACATAGGATAAAATGATTATTTTTTTTTGCTTTTGAAGAAAATAGGACGATCCAAAAAACATTTAAATAAATTGAAAAGCCAAAATAATCATTGATGAGAGATTTAACCAAAAGAATTAAGGTGAGCGATTCAGGCTCTTGAGAGCCTCTTGTTTTTCCCTCTATTCATGCTATTTGGTCCTGCCTTTTTTTTTATTAGTTTATCCTGACTTTTTTTTACCTAAATTGTCATCCTGCCTTTTTTTTTGCAAAGTGTCTCATCCTGCCTTTTTTTTTACTCAAAACTCCTGTCCTGCCTATTTTTTTCAAATTTCATCCTAGCCCCCCCATAAAAATCAAATGGTAGCTCCCTTACTCTGTATCTTTAAACTTGAAGAGCAAGGTTCATTTACAAAACTATCAACGTGTGTACAAACTATTTTGTAAACGGACGTTGTATTCTATGTAGGAATGGCCTTTTGCAAGGACGTATAACTAACATACGTCCTTGGCCTTTTTGTGATCCGTTGATCAGGATGATAATGTTAACGATGCTTTCGACCAGTATTGCTATATTCATTATATCTGACATGAACCAAAGGTGACAAACGCCTTTAAAGTGGAGAATATTTGGCAGTAAAATTGCCCAAGTTTTCCATACATATCATTTATAAATGCGATGTAAAATACGTGACAATTGAGTTTCAAGTCTTGTTGCAATTTTATTGGCAACCTAGGCACAAACGAAAATTTAAACACTCTAGGGACTTTTTCTACTAGTAATGTATGTCTGCCTAGGCATATTTTACTAGGACAATATTAACTCTTACAGAAAACCTTTAGGTAGAGGTAAGAGAACAAGGTACGTAGTACAGAATATTAGTGATAGTTAAAACTCTTCAAAGTTCCAGGCATATAAACGTTGAAAATATATTTTGATATTTGAAAACAAAATAGTAGTGCATGAATTAACTTCACATTCTACATGATATTTTTTTTCAAAACTTCCTGGGACTATTATACAAATAGTCCCAGAAACTTTTTAGCAAAAGCAAAACAGACAAAAATGACATTATGAAGATTTTGTATCTATAAAATAAAATATTATACCTACCTGCCTACCAATGACAAAAAATATACCGACCCAAGTTATTTTTTTGGGGAAAAAAATAAAATATTTTACCTACCTACCTACCCTGTTTCAAAACATAGGGTCGGAAAAGGGCAAACAAACAATATTTTAATTTAGGCCTAATGAAGTCTGACCATGTCCAGATTTTATATTGGTTGTATATTTCTACTATTTTTTTTCATGCTTTCAATGGTATATTGTCTGATGGTGAACAAATTATCATCTGTAATTCGATGTGGCCTTCTCAAATTAACCTGTCGATTTTTTCTTTTATTGAATAAAACATCTGAAATTTATAAATTTTTTGATGGTTTCAAAAATGTGCAAAAATGTTGTGACCTCCTCTGCTTTATCGTCTGCAAATTTACTGAGATGAAGTAACGGATGATCCATTTTGACTTCTTCTTTAAAAAAGTTGTATGTTTGAGCTAACCCTCTCATGTCGTTCATCACACTCTTTCTGGCTTGGGATAATTGGTCTTCTTTTGTCTTTTTTTTAACCTACAGTATACTTTCAACTTTTTTTTACCAAATCATCAGATTGACAGATTTTACCAACATCGTCTTTGGTGAATTTTGTCTAGATGTTTTTGCCAAAACTTTCAGATACATCATTATCTTTGATCAAAAATTGGGCTGGAATGGCATTTATCTGTTTTGATGATCCTTCCTGGCATGCAGCTCTGTATCTTGACATAGCTTTTTGGTTAATATGGCATTGCAGTTATCACACATAACCTGCACAGAAAATATTTTGGAAACTCTTTCCCTTGCAAGGACAGCATGACTATCTTTGCCAAGTTTTTCCATGTTGTTTAAATGAATTCCCTACATGCCCTAGCTCCTTCTTAAATTATGAAAATATTTTATTTTTTGTTCTTGGAGAGACCTTTAGGACTGCCTTTACTCTGTCTTCTTCTTTATGTACCAGTTGTATGTGCCTACTAAGCTTTAGGCAGTATTTGTTGCAAAATATGCAGCACTCTCCTGGTCAAGTATCTAATTGGTTGCTTACAGTTGAAAATAAAGTTGCCTTATCGTTTTTCTTATTTATAATATATATAACAAAAAAATCATGCAGTGTGACTGTCTGGTCAGTAAGTTGTGGTGAAAATTTAAATCAGATGAAGAAAAAGACATTATCTGCAGATTTTGCTTTTTAAACACTTATTGAAGGCAAACATGTTACTTTATTTTGTACAGTTATACCACTGTGTCAGGTTAGGAGAGGATTTGGGATTCCGTTGGTGACAAACCCCTATCCTTGGTGACTGTCTGTGTGCTGACAAATTGATTCAAAATGAAGAAAGACATTATCAGGACATAAACTGGAGGCATACATGTTGATGACAAACCACTATACTGTGTAACTGTTTGTGTGATGACAAATCGGAGGGATATAACTTAAGAAAGATGTTATATGGAGGCATACATGTTGGTGATAAAAATTTTCCTGTGTGACTGACTGTGTTGAAAATTTAAATCAGATGAAGAAAAAGACATTATCTGCAGATTTTGCTTTTTAAACACATATTGAAGGCATACATGTTACTTTATTTGACAAAACTTTATCCTATGTGACTGTCTGTGTGATGACAAATTGGAAGATTATGTAGAAAGATATAATCTGGAGGGATACATGTTGGTGACATACCATTATCCTGTGTGACTGACTGTGTGTTGACCAATAGGAAAAATACAAAGAAAGCACTGTAAATACTGAAGCAAACATGGTGGTGACAAAACATTATCCTGTGTGATTGTTCCGTGATTACCAATTGGAATAACATGAAGAAGGACATTATCTGGAGGCACACAGGTTGGTGACAACGCTATCCTGTGTGACTTTCATGTGTTTGACAACTTTCACGATCTCCATAACAGCTAAAGGAGCTTGATATGTCTGTTTGTTCATTTCTTCGGAATTACAAATATGTGTATAGAAATATTGTCGCTCGTTCTCTGGTATGTCCTTTGCAGCCATTTCAGTGCTGGTAAAATGTCGAATTAAGGTGTCATTGATCTTCTTTGCCTCATCTTCTCTTATACCAGCATCACTTGCAACAAGTTGCATACCTCAGTAGCCGTTTACATATTCCAAGGAATTATGAGTGTTTGCAAAAACATACCTGTTATTAGATAAAACTTCAGCTTGCTGCCTAAGGTCATCATCATCTAATAAAATAGTTGCTGCCAATGTTTCTAAAGTGAACAAAACTGGTACCAGTATTTTTATCCCTTTGCCAGCCTTGTAGACATTCTTCAAAACTTGGAAAAGCACATATGGATCATTCTTCCATTTTTTATTAATCCTATTGTCTTCAACAGCATCTTTGAACTCTGATCTAAGATGTCCGCATGCTTCTCCACCACGTCGTCCATTGCACATTGTCAAGCGACATACCACAAGATTCCTCAATTTAATGAAGTCTGATCGTGTCCAGATTTTATATTCTTTGTACATTTCTACTATATTTTTAATTCTTTCAATGGTGAATTGTCTGATGGTGAATAAATTATCATCTGTTATTCGATGTGGCTTTCTCAAATTAACCTGACGATTTTTTCTTTTATTGAATAAAGCATTTGAAAATTATTAATTTTTTGGTGGTTTCAAAAATATGCAAAAATGTTGTGACCTCCTCTGCTTTATCGTCTGCAAATTTACTGAGATGTTCTACCCTCAAAATCTCTGCTGACTTTTTTTAAAACATAATATAATGCATATTTAAGACCATGTTTTAACTTAAAAGATGTATCTCCATATATGAATCACCTACTTCCGTATAATTACATACTGCCTCTTGCAGATCTTTGAAAACAAATCTATTAAACATATCAGCAGCAGTGTTTTCGGCTTATAAGTTTCAATTTCCCAATGCACGGTATATTTCGCCTCCACTGATATTGTGAAGTAGAAAAATTGTGGTCATATATGTGAGCATTGAATGTATAATCGTCACTCGGAATTTTAATGATAGATCTTTTATCGTTTCTGTTCAATAAGTTTATAAACATATGTCCTTAAACATTGTGTTTTTAATTATTCCAGAAATACGTTATAATTACTTAGGACCTCGTATAATCACTGAAAAAACAATAATAAGTAATCAATCCTTTTTCCAGGCAGGATAATATGCTCTATAGCGCATTTGAATAGCTAAACAAATTATAATGAGGCGGTCGCTGTCTTTACAATTCTGCTGAAATAGCCTTGACGTTGCGTAATCCTTTCGGCGACGTCATGATTTTTCTCTCTTTTCCCGTCAACAACACCCTTTCAACGGCTTTTATATGAAAAAGGAGTTCGGTAATCCCATGAAAATTATATATCAAAAGAAAGGAAAATAATACCTCAAAAACATTTGATTTTTATAGAAAAATCGTAGGATTGGTTTAAACTGCAGAATAAATAAAGCTTGAAATTTCTTATTTTTGGTTCAAATTTGACGTTAAGTCTATGTACTTTATGTTGTTTCATTACCATTTTCAAATGCCTGGAACTCGGAAATTAGATCGGTGACCAACTTTAATTTTTTCAATTTTTCATTATCTTTTAATAAGTTCTACGTGCATTAAATTTCTTTTAAAAATCCCAGGACAAGCCATTTACGTACCTGTTACCTTAAGGGGTCAATTGACCATTTAATTCATGCTGACTTATTTTAAGGTCTTACTTTGCAAACATTATTGCTGTTTACACTGTATCTTTATCTATAAAAATATTCAAGATAATAACATGCAAAATTTTCATAAAATTTGGATTTAAGGGGCAGCAACCCAACAATTGTTTGCCTGAATGGTCAGAAAATTTCAGAGCAGATATATAATGACCTAAAAACATTTTTTTTCTGACAAATTTGCTCTTAATACTTTAGTTTCAGATATGAGCCAAAAACTGCATTTTACCCTATATATTGAACCTTCTGAAAAAATTTCATTTAGATATATTCATTTAAACTCAAGTTATTGTCCCAATGTCTGGAAACAGTGTGTCTTGGATGACCCATACGACAACATCATACCATTATACGATCCCCAAAATTTTTTTGTGGTCGTATAAAAATGTGTTTATTTACCCTGTCTGACAACCAACATGGCTGACAAAAAAATTGGCCAAAAAAAAGAACATGGAGGTATAATGCAGTTTTTAGTTTATATCTCTGAAACTAAAGCATTTAGAGCAAATTTAATGTTAGTATAATGTAAATTTGTAAAAAAAATAACTATAAAGGACAATAACTTCTTATATTCCAATATCAACAAATATTCATGACAGATTGCTCATTACATACTTGGAAACATTTAGCATGAGAATTGATGCAAAACTATGAATGAAAAGGGAGGGGATATGACTTGCCTTGAAATAACAATGTAAAATACATCAAGGTATATATTTCATAGGCTTATTATGAATTGAAGTTTTAAACTATTTTACTGTAAAAAGTTTGTATGTGTTATAACCGGAGATTTTCTTCTTCAAGACAGGTCATGAATCTATTTTTATTTTCTACAAAAAATATATATGTTCTGGACCATATCAAGTACTATCCTTAACTCTTTTTCTCCAGGGGTCAGCTGGGCCCCTTAAATATTTTTTTCAGGGGCCCAGTTGAAATTTTAGGGGCCCCAACCAATTTCTATTCAAATAAAAACAACTTAAATTTTACTTTTCATATAAAGCCTTTTTATGTAATCCATGTGAATTGTTGAGTCAAGAAGATTATGTGTGATAACTTCATAATACTTGAATTATTGCCATCAGAAATATTTCATAAGATTTGACAGAATTGATTTTAGAAGATATCCCATAAAAATTGTCTCCCTTCAATTATACATGTAACTTCCTGTTGACAATAGGGGTACCGTTTCCAAAACTCATTAAATGTTATTTCAAATCCAAGCCATCCTCTATGTGTTGATCAAAAATATCATCTCATTACATCACTGTACTAGATATTATGCTATTTATTGATGAGATTTTGAGTTTCGTTTTTTCATAAAAGAACACATTGTGTTGACATGCATTTGTCAAAATCAGACTTGTAATAACTCTCTTCTGGGATATATCTTTGAAGCAATACAGATTCAAAAGCGTAAAAACAATGAATTTATCGTGACTTCCCATCAAAAACGTAGTTGTCCTACTGGGTTTCGGTTATTAAAAGGATAGACATTGGATGAAAAATATTAATTGATGCCAGCTGGGCGATCAGGGTGATAAAAATGTTCACCTAGCTGAAAATCTGGTCGCATTGGGCGACTGGGCAACCGTTAAGTTTAGTCCCTGTCATATGAGTATTTGCATGGATATATACTGGGTATATACTCATATGATCCGACCATACGCCTGGTTGGGGTAATAAACACTCTGTTACAGTTTACTTTGAATACTTCTAAACTCTTCATATGGTATAACTGTTCCTTAAAAACACTCTATCATATACATGTAGGTCATTTCATTATTATATTATAATAAAGATATTAACTGATAGTTTCACAGTTAATTTAACTACCTAGTCAAAACTATAATAGACACATTTTATACCGATGTCCATTACCAATTTGTTATTTTGAGTATATAGAAATACGTCTACTCGAAAAGATTACTTCCAAAAATTTCTCAATAAAGAGAAATAAGAGGTCACTGGCATTTAGGAATATATTTTATTTAAGTTGCTATTGTTAATATGATGTACTGACGTCATTCTACGATATTTGAAATCTACAGCTTCATAAACACCGTAGACACGTCGGAATAACCAAAAACATTTGCTTCACTGCACGCAGCTGCAAAGAAAGCTACCTTTTCACTTGCAAACAAAAGGTGTAACTGAAAAGGATCGTGCAAAACCATTATGTGCAAATGGGAAAAAAGGTTATGTTACTGGGTGGAAGTAAATGTCACCATAACAGCATAAGCCTACATGCAAGAATGTAATAAGCAATGAAAACCAACTTTGGCATGATCAATATTTAATTTTAACTTAGCCTTTAAATTCATACATTGTCATATGTAAACCATCAATGCATATTTGAACCTATATGGTTAAAATACTCATATGGTCCCGCCCGTTAAAAACCATAAGAGTATATACTCATACAGACAGTCCATACGTGTATGGTTGGACCATATGCATAGGGTCAGACCATATGAGTACACGCATATTGTCATGACTATATTCATATGGTCCAAATACTCAGTTGGTCCTGAACATATATATATATATATATATATATATCAACAATTCACCAAAGTTTCATGAAAATTCAGCTGAAAGCTTTTTTGAGTTATTGATAGTGTTGACAACAGAAGGATGAATCAACATACAACAGTGGGGCGATAAGAAACAATGAAGGAATCAGAAAGGACAAGATGATTGAATCATAACTCAACTTTTAGAGTCCAATGATCAACTTTAGAGTTAAACTTCACAGAGAGAAGTCAGTAAATAAGATGCAAAATTCAATTGTGTCTGATCCATTTGTCATTTGAAACAATAAAATATGTTTAAACCGACCTCAAAAAGATTTGTGAAATAATCAAGCATGCAATGAATTTTAGATAACACCCAAAATATATATATTTTCCGCTGAGCTCCTATGAAAACTGATAACTTATTATTTATGTAAGTTTCCTACCTGTTTGATATTATATTCTTGGTCAACTTGATTTCTGAAAAGAAAAAGAAAAAGAAACATTAACACAGAGATATGTCTGGTCTACATGTATTTGTAGATCATGTTTATTTGTTATTCAATAATTCATATGTTGCAATTAAAATAGCAATACTTTAACATTTAAAGTATGCAAATATTCAAAGTCTTTTCATAACAAATTTCATAATAATAGAATAATAGACAAACCTTGCATTTACCCCTACTTTCTATGAGGTGGGATAGGACCTTTATCGGGACTCAGGGATCATGTGTTTTTAAGCTTAGGATTTCGAGATTGATCCTTTAAGGATCCAGGAATTCGTTTTTCAAAATTTTGGGATGTTGGGATTGTAGTTTTTTTTAAATTTGGGACCTCAGGATTTCATGTTTTAAAGCCCCAGATTTTGGGATCAGGACCCCTCCTACCCCCCCCCCCCTCTTTTATTTTAGCCATATCAGCCATCAGACACATTTTGAAAACAATGTTTGTGCTGAACTTTGGTTAAATTTGGGCAGGTTATTAAGCTAGTTAGGTTTACAACAATTTGTGTGCCAGTACCATTTGTCAGAAGCCTCTTGTCTGCTATTCTTGTAGGTTTTTTTTTTAGTTTTAGTTCATTGATACGTTTATTAGGAGTTCAGTATGACATCTATTTCCACTGAGTACCGTAAGTAAACATTTTTGTTTAGGGGCCAGCTGAAGTCCACAACTGGATGTGTTTTTTCTCGCTGTGAAAAAGACCTATTAGTGGCCCTCTGTTATTTTTTTAATTTTGTTACATTTCAAATTTCCATTCTCTATTTTACAAATCTAGATTGAGTATTGTTCCGCTCTGCCAATTTTTGCAATTTCAGGCTTTGGTCTACGATTAAATGATTGAAAATCATGGTAATTACAGACTTTTTTTCTAAAAGCCTTCAGATAATATTGGGCGGATTTTTTCGTATGTGTGTTAACCACGATGAGTTACAGATCAAGTTTGAGTTTTGTTCCACTCTGCTAATTTTTTGCCGAAATTTCTGACTTTGGACCCTGATAAATTGTTGAAAATCACAGTTAAGATTTTGAGCTAATTTTTGATACGTGAGACTACCATCATGTTTTGTCCATATTTGTTGTTGAAATTGCAGATTTTCCAACATTTTGAGACAGGGCCATTCATGTCGTTTTGACACCTCTAGTTTGCCTGATTTCCGCAAAAATTAGAGGAGAGGAACAAAACTCAAACTTGATCTGTAACTCATCATGGTTAACTCACATACCAAAAATCAGCCAAATATCTAAAAGTGTTTAGAAAAAAAGACTGTGTAATGGTTTGTTGCAGAATGAGCGAATGACAGAATGACAGACAAGGGTATAACTATATTGCCCTGACAACTTCGTTCTGGGCCATAAAAAAAAATTATGAAAATAATACATTGAACTTTATATCTAATTTTGAAAAATATGTATTTTCTATAAGGTTACATATTAAACCAGGTGCTCCGCAGGGCGCAGCTTTATACGACCGCAGAGGTCGAACCCTGAACAGTTGGGGCAAGTATGGACAAAACATTCAAGCGTGATACAGCTCTGAATTTGGATTGTGATCAAATTTTTGACATTACATGGTTTTTTTTACACAAAACAAATGTCAAGATTTTACAAATCTATTAAAGATTTCTTCTTCAAACTTATTTAAATCTAAAATTAAATAGTTGACACAGCATAGGTTTCTGATACAGAATGAATGTGGTCTAATGAACTTAAAAAAAATTTGTTTGCCTTTGAGCAATTCTGAGTGACTATGCTGTTGAATATTAATCCTCTCAAAAAAATGTTTGAAGAAATTTTCTTTTTATTTATGAAATCTGAAATGAGAAAAATTTAACCCCCCCCCCCCCCTTTTTCACATCCCGGTTTCCCTTTTTCCAAAACTGATATCAATTCAAATTTCTAATGGAGTTTGCAACAATAACTACTCTTTTAAATACATCATAAAATATTAAAATGTAAAATAAAGTGCTTGTTATCACTGAATGGTAAAGATTGGTTGGTAGTAAAAGTGAATATACATTGTTTATTGTATAAAACAATAAAAAAAACTTCATCAGAAACATTTTATATTGGCAAATTTCCAATGAAGTTATTTACATAAAGTTATTGGCAAATAAAAATAGAAAATGACATCATAGTCATGTCTGGCAAATGTCCAACATACATTATCTAAAAACATTTTAGATAAGATAAGGGAAAAAAGCTTCATCAGCCACATTTTATATTGGCAAATTTCCAATGAAGTTATTTACATAAAGTTATTGGCAAATAAAAATAGAAAATGACATCATAGTCATGTCTGGCAAATTTCCAACATATATTATCAACTACTATTCTATACAAAGAAAGATAACTCCAATTGAAAATTAATTGCTATTGCACAATATTGTGCAATTAGATATTTCTTGCTATTGTGCAATATGGACGTTAAGCAACCAACAATCAATCAATGCTATTGTGCAATACTGTGCAATTGAAAATTTCTTGCTATTGCACAATACTTGATATGGAATCCTGATTTGGACCAACTTGAAAACTGGGCCCATAATCAAAAATCAAAGTACATGTTTAGATAAAGCATATCAAATAAGCCCAATTTAATTTTTGTTAAAATCAAACTTAGTTTAATTTTGGACCCTTTGGACCTTAATGTAGACCAATTTGAAAACTGGACCAAAAATTAAGAATCTACATACACAGTTAGATTTGGCATATCAAAGAACCCATTTATTCAATTTTTGATGAAATCAAACAAACTTTAATTTTGGACCCCCATTTGGACCAACTTGAAAACTAGGCCAATAATTAAAAATCTAAGTACATTTTTAAATTCAGCATATCAAAGAACCCCAAGGATTCAATTTTTGTTAAAATCAAACTAAGTTTAATTTTGGACCCTTTGGACCTTAATGTAGACCAATTTGAAAACGGGACCAAAAATTAAGAATCTACATACATAGTTAGATTCCGCATATCAAAGAACCCCAATTACTCAATTTTTGATGAAATCACACAAAGTTCAATTTTGGACCCTTTGGGCCCCTTATTCCTAAACTGTTGGGACCAAAACTCCCAAAATCAAACCCAACCTCCTTTTATGGTCATAAACCTTGTGTTTAAATTTCATAGATTTCTATTTACTTATACTAAAGTTATGGTGCAAAAACCAAAAATAATGCTTATTTGGGCCCCTTTTTGGCCCCTAATTCATAAACTGTTGTGACCTCAACTCCAAAAATCAATCCCAACCTTCCTTTTGTGGTCATAAACCTTGTGTTTAAATTTCATTGATTTCTATTTACTTATACTAAAGTTATTGTGCGAAAACCAAGAATAATGCTTATTTGGGCCCTTTTTTTGCCCTTAATTCCTAAACTGTTAAAACCAAAACTCCCAATATCCATCCCAACCGTCCTTTTGTGGTCATAAACCTTGTGTCAAAATTTCATAGATTTCTATTCACTTAAACTAAAGTTATAGTGCGAAAACCAAGAAAATGCTTATTTGGGCCCTTTTTGGCCCCTAATTCCTAAAATATTGGACCAAAACTCCCAAAATCAATCCCAACCTTCCTTTTGTGGTCATAAACCTTGTGTTAAAATTTCATTGATTTCTATTCACTTTTACTAAAGTTAGAGTGCGAAAACTAAAAGTATTCGGACGACTACGACGACGCCAACGTGATAGCAATATACGACCAAAAAATCTAAATTTTTGCGGTCGTATAAAAATCTTAGAGACAGATAAGCAACAAAGTACATTTTTTTTTACTTTTGTTAGCACCTCATACGGAACATACAAATCATTACTGGTTTCAATTCTTTCAAAATTTGTAAGTATTTCCCATAGCAGCATATGCTAAACTATAAAGCCCCCTTGCTGAAGCCTACTTAGATAACAGATACTGAGATAGGCAACAAAGCAACAAAACAGCTCTTAAGAAACAAATAATCATATAAAATAAGAAGATGTGGCCATGGTATGAGTGCCAATTAGCCAACCTTCCATCCGAGTGGCATTGTATATAAAGTCACCAAATTAGGTCAAATAAAAGCCTTATTTCTACATCAAGCCTTGGCTTCCTTTGGATCCATTTGAAGCTTTTCTCTAGAAGACAATTTAATAATTGCATGTATGTTTTTCCAATAGGTTAGTACTATGTTACACTAAGGGTCACTATAGGCAACTTTCTAGGATAACAAAGTAAGAATGCTAATTCAAGTTTACATCTCATAAGAAACATTCATGTCATATATTATTCCTATCACTATCAGTGATTCATGTAAGAATTTTTTATGTTATCCTAAAACTAGGTACCCAGCTGATGGTAGCTATCTGGGATGACAAATCAGTGACAAGGTTACAAAACTTGGTAGGTAACCTGGTAAGCACCTCATCAAGAACATAAATACAATATTTGGTTTCAATCAATTCAAAGGTTCTTATAAAGAAAGAAGATGTTGGTTACATAACTATTGGTAAATAACACAGTTGCAACTATATGTACTGTCCTCAATGGTTGCGCCCAAAACATCGATAAGGACATGTTACAGATATATCCAGCCATTTTCAAAAAAACAGAG
This sequence comes from Mytilus edulis, assembly GCF_963676685.1. NCBI lineage: Eukaryota > Metazoa > Mollusca > Bivalvia > Mytilida > Mytilidae > Mytilus > Mytilus edulis. The sequence goes on from NW_027268168.1 coordinate 39,631, forward strand.
GGGAGGTCCCAACCAAGGAGAAAAGGGTGGATGGGGGCCCAACTTTATGTCCCCATTCAAATGCATTGGTCGTCAGAAAAAAAGGGTTCCAACCTCCGGAACTCGCCCCTGTATCCGCCACTGTTTATGTCACATTTTGAAAAAGGCCACATATATTAAACCATTTTAATCAAATTTAAACAGTTACAGGAAACCAGGTAAAACACAATATTGGATTTACTCATTCCTATGCTTTTGCAAGCAAAGAGTCATGGTAAATTGGACAACATCAAACAGATCAACCAGGCCGTTGATGCTGTGGTATGGCAAGGAACTGCGGCTTGATATTTAAAGCAGTGTGTACAATTTGATTTTAAAAATCTTAATACAAGACGACGTTAACCATGTAGGCTACTTATTTTCCGCCACTTGTTTCACATCAATTCGTATTATTGATAGTAAATCTAGGAGATGTAATGCTTTGATACCTTAATACTTAACATCGTACATCAGTATTGTAATCAGTGAAAAAAGGCTAAGTATAGTGAGTGATTTCATCAATGTTTACATTAAAATAAAGGGTATACAAATGTATATGTCCAGTTCCTGGGTTTCCTTATTTGTTGTTGTCCATATTTCTTTGTCCCATTAGGTTTCTTTTTCGTTTCTTTTCATTTTACAAGAAACAAGAGGCTGTCACATTTATTTGTGTCCTGGCAATATCACAAGAACCATAACTGATGAACGGTGAAAGTGAAAATCGTCAATATCAAATTTGACCTGCATTTTGTCATCAGTATCAACATATTTAAAAAATTTGAAAGAGCTTAGGTTGAATGGTTCATGAGTAAATGCAACAACATGAATGGAAATGCCATTTTTTTATCTTTCAAGAAACATAACTCCTGAACGGTAAAAGTCAAAATCAACATTATTTGACTTGACCTCCATTTTGTCATCAGTAACAACATATGAAAATTTGAAAAGCTTTGGTTGAACAGTTAATGAGTAAATGCACGGACATGACTGGAAACGCCCTTTTTCAATCTTTCAAGAACCATAACTCCTGAACGGTAAAAGTCAAAATCGTCATTCTTGAACTTGACCTCCATTTTGTCATCAGTAACAACATATTAAAATTTGGGAAGCTTTGATTGAACAGTTCATGCGAAAATGCACGGACAAGACTGGAAACGCCATTTTTCATTCTTTCAAGAACCATAACTACTGAATGGTAAAAGTCAAAATCGTCATTCTTAAATTTGACCTCCATTTTTTCATCAGTAATAACATATTGAAATTTGGGAAGCTTTGGTTGGACAGTTCATGCATAAATGCACAGACACGACCGGAAACGCCATTTTTCAATCTTTTAAAAACCATAACTCCTGAAAAGTAAAAGTCAAAATCGTCATTCTTGAACTTGACCTTCATTTTGTTGTCAGTAACAACATGTTAAAATTTTAAAAGCTTTGGATGAACGGTTCATGAGTAAATGTACGGACAACAGTTGTTTGCCACCACCCCGACAGCCCGACCGCCCTACTGCCCGATCGCCTGACCGCCCTACTGCCCGACCCGCCCGACTGCCCAACTGCCAGCTGTACATCCCTAAATCAATAACCAACATTTTTGTCACAAAAATTCGGTTAAAAATACAATGAAAGTTACAAATACACACCAATCATGATGCAAAGCAATTGAAGAAGAATCAAAGAAAAAACAATGAAAAGAATTTCCCCAACCTATCTTAGGATCGAGTTGAAGGTCCATCTTTTTAGGCCGTATGTAGATTTGGTTTTGTGTTGCTGGGTTACTATCTTATTGACATTTATCCAACATGTGTTTAAAATAAGAAAAGTCTAACAGACTATAATGAATCGCATGACCTTATCTAATATTTAAAAACAAAAACAGTCTCATCATCTCCTGCTAATTATTTCAATATGTTATGCTTTTAAATCTTTTATTTTCAATTTATTCCTCTTTTTTTCTTTCTTGTAAACATGTGTTAATACTACATAAAACATGCCTTTACACGTATATGTAGATAAATAACCCTAAATAAAAGATGTTAATTCTTTCTGTTTCCGTTCCGTTTCGTTTTCCGTTTCCGCGTTTAGCAACACCCCCTTTTTCCACCCTCCTTGGCAGCCGTCTGGGATCATAATGAATCAGCTACAAACTAACAAAACTTTTACAACACAGCATGAAGAATATTCATGCAATGTTTTATTTCGCTCCATTTAGTGGCTCTCTAGAAGAAGTCCATACCATATAAAGTTAATGGACAACAGACAAGGGTCTGTATATGATGAAAAAAGCTCACTTGACTTATGGGTTAAAAAAAATGTATTTTGACCCTAGGCTTGTGTTCTATTTTAGCAGTTTCAACAGTTTCGGTACTTATACATCTTCAGATTTCCAATTTGGCTTTGAGTGTTCCTGATGATAAAACTTAATCCAGAAAAGCGCTTTAAACGCATAGAATTAATAAAGTATTGTTTTCAATTAATTTATACTAGCTGAAGTATCCAGGTTGTCCAGAAAAACAAAACTTTATGCAAAAAGCTCATAATGTTGCCAACTGCACTCACTTCGGCATATGTCCTGCACTCTGCAAGAGGAGACACAAATTTCCTGAATTTGATTCATTACACAAATATTCAGCTGTACAATGTACATGTATGTAGAACAAATCAAAGTACTTACGTAATGTAATTAATCAGCCCTTAATAGAGTCAAATAATGATTTTGGCCTCATCTCATTTTTTCTGATAACAAGAGGCTGTCACAACGACAGCAAACCGGATTTATTAATATTTATTTGTGTCCTGGACACGACTGGAAACACCATTTTTCAATCTTTCAAGAACCATAACTCCTGAACGGTGAAAGTCAAAATCGTCATTATTTAACTTGACCTCTATTTTGTCATCAGTTACAACCAGTCTTCACGCCGAGTGGCAGCCCAGGCAGGGGCTGGTAAAATTGCTCTCGGGCCTGTAAAAATCAGACCTACAGGCCAACAGAATCTAACTAAAATTTTTCAAAAATTGAGCTGCGTGCCTGTAGATTAAGCAGTTCAGTGTGAAGACTGTACAACATATTAAAATTTGGGAAGCTTTGGTAGAACAGTTCATGCGTAAATGCACGGACACAACTGGAAACGCGATCCATTTTTCAATCTTTCAAGAACCACAACTCCTGAACGGTAAAGGTCGAAATCGTCATATTGAACTTGACCTCCATTTTGTCATCAGTAACAACATATTAAAATTTGGGAAGCTTTGGTAGAACAGTTCATGCGTAAATGCACGGACACGACTGAAAACTCCATTTTTCAATCTTTCAAGAACCATAACTCCTGAACGGTAAAAGTCAAAATCGCCATTATTGAACTTGACCTTCATTTAGTTGTCAGTAACAACATATTAAAATTTTAAAAGCTTTGGCTGAACGGTTCATGAGTTAATGCACGGACAACATTTGATTGCCGCCCGCCCGACCGCCCGACTGCTTGGCCGCCCGGCGTACATCCCCTAATCAATAACCGACATTTTTGTCACAAAAATCCGGTTAAAAATGAACAAAAAACAAATATGTAACACATTAAACAAACAATAACTGAATTACAGGCTCCTGACTGGGACAGACACATGCAATTATGTAACAGAAATGGCCTATTATTTTCTCAATTGGGAAACTGAAATCATTTCTGTTTTCATATAAATTTGTAGTTTTGTTTTAGACCAACCCTCATTGTTAATTTCAGCAGATGTAAGTCATTAGATAAGAGGCAGTCTACTTGAGTGTACCTGTTGCATTATCCTCTATCTCTAGTGTGATAGGATAGATGGGTTCGTTACCTATTCAACAAATTCTGAATTATTTAGGGAGAAAATGATGGTACTTGCAAAAAAAACTTTGTTATAAATTACAAGTATATGTAACAAAATCCACGGCATTATTAAACAGAACATGTGCTAAAGTTTGTTTAATTAGTTCATTATTTTGTCTCCAGTTGGTTTTTTTCTCCTGATGTGAACATATACATTGTATACATGTATATTTCTATGTAATATTTTTTTACAAATTAATTCGGTGTTATTGTATAGCAAATTTTAAGACAAAAAAAACACGTTTTCACTGTGAAATAAGATATTTCCTCAAAATGGCTCTCAACAAAATAAATGTTTAACCAAATAAACAAATAAAAGCTATGTCAATTCTGCTTTTTCTGCTGGGTTCATTAGTTAAATATATTTTGTCATATTGCAATATTTTTTGGGGAAAATATATAAGTTCTACATGTATATGAAATATATATACTAAAAGATGATTTAATACATAATAAGGTTGACATATATATATAATCACTAATGCTTGATTATATCATAAGTATCTGAAACTTAAATCAGACGTCAGTATTTTTATGTGTGGTTAAACGTAACAGTTGTGAATGCATCTGCAGCTATTTGTCAAACCAATTGAACTCTATATTTATCATATTCTAATGTATTCCCACTGATGTTAGTAGTAGATGCAATAAATCCAATCATTTTGACATATGCACCTAGTTAACATTCAAAGGTTTGTACACATGAAACATGATAGCAATTATTAAAAGAAATTCTCTTGGCCTTGTCAGCTTCTCAGAAGTTGCAACTTTTTATACTAATGTACCAGAAGATGCTAAAAAATTAACTATTTAAACTTTTGTGAACAAAGACCAAAATTGACCAGCAATTAAATTCCCTGTATAATTATCACAAGACCACTAACAGTCAGGGGTACTACTTGTACAAGTTATTTTATTTACTTGAAGAAGTAAAAAAAAATATGCATATATATATAAGTAAATAAATAATGTTTGAATAATCTCCCCTTAATTTTCTCAAAAATTTACTTGTATTTATCATGTTTACAGTAAATTTTTCTTACAAGCCCACAAAAGTCATCAAGTTTGAGATGTAAGTTCATGCCTATAATGATTTTTCCCAGGTTTGCTCAACTTTTTTATTAGAGTCTCATTAATTCAACAAAGAAATTGATTGCGCAAAGATCTTAAGTATTTGTGCAAGGCCTTCAAAAATTGCTCCTTGGGGGCTTGTATTAATGAGCAGTGTTCTGAGACAACAGACAAATGGGATGTTCATTGTCCATGGAATTACACTTAAATGATTAGTAAAGACATCTACAAAGGGCAGATAATTTAAAATTCTATTAGAGCAATAATCATAAATTCAATAAAAGAAGATCGGATGACTTTTTTACTTCTACAAGTAAAAAAATCTGATTGTCTAAGGGACATAACTCAGCCAATATTTTTTTTACATAATACAAGTAAATAAAATTCACTTGTATAAGTATCCTACAAATTTACTTATATAAGTAAATAATATTACTTTTTCAAGTAATTAAAAATAACTTCTACAAGTAGTACCCCTGACTGACCAATGACCAATAAAATAAGACCTAATCACAAGTAGATTACAAAGAATCACCAAGTCAATAAATTATCTGCAAGAGATATTTAGAATTAGTACATACTGTATAATACAATCAATGCATCCAGTGTAAATGGAAGGCAGAAAATTCACTCTTCCACAAAAAATATCTAAATATATATCTAATTGATAAACAAAATATATGAAAATGGTGGGTACTTGATGTCTCAGTTGCATGCTCAAGCTCAACCCTACCAAAATAATTTAGGAGTACAACCCCCTCTCCCCTTTTCCCCCGCCACCTTCAAATCTTCAATCAATTAATGACTGCTTGTAGACTGAAAATAGATAAATTCAAAATGATCTGTCAAATTACTTAAAAATAAATGTTCTTTTTTAGTAGACTGTAGGTTTTTAAACCATATTTTATTTTTAAAAAAAAACATGACTTATATTTAATTCATCTCTCTAAAATCGGATATGACGCCTTATCAAAATGCTAACATTTGCTGATTCAGCATCATTCATTTAAAACCACAAATATGTGAATCAGTTTAATCTTTCAAATTTTTCTGACCTAAATAGCATCCAGATTTTACATTTAAACATACCAGTTTTTATCTTAATTGACATAGGAAGTTAAAAAACTTGTTTTTTCATTTAGGTACTTGATGTATATATAACCTTTCATAAAATTTCAATCAATGAAGGAAATACATATATATGCATGCATGCATCCATATTGGTGCAATCAAAAGTGGCTCAACAAAAATGAGGAAAAAAATATTTAAAAATTTTCCTTCAGATACTTTCTTTGATTGTAAGAAGCTTTTATCCAAGTTTGGTCAAAATCAAGGAATGAGAAAGGTTTATGAATCTAATAAATGCTTTAAAAACTTTAACTGCAGACTGTATGTAATGTTATATAACTGGAAGAAAAATATTGAAGTCCATTTATAAGTAATATACATGTATGTTTAAACAGGAAATATTTTTTTACAAATAAGTTAAGAAAGTTATTAAAATTTGAAAAATTCTAACCAGAGTGATCAATGCATTATAACTGCAGAAAAATTTAGTCCATTTATGTGTAAAATATGAATAACAGGGACATGTAGCTGGAACCCCCCCCCCCCCCCCCCCTTTTTTTAAATGGCTGGGATCCGCCCCTGTACCATTATCTTTTGTGACTTTGTGCAATACTGAATAAAATAAATTGATTGGCGTTAAACGTATTAGTTTGCCTGACCTATGATATAAAGTATATAATAAACTGTTATCACGGAAATATGTCTCACTTTTTTGTAATTATGATAATGCAAATGTTGAAATTAAAATATAAACACTTGTAAGTTTTGAAAATATTCAAAGTCAATGAAACATGACTGAAAGTAACAATCTCCATCGTAATAATGTGTGCTTATGCTAATACAAATGCATACCAAATACCATTGACTTATCATAATTATAGTTCCCTTTAAACAGACGTCCTAAAAAAACTAATACATGTAAACTAAGCAAAATTTCAAAGTCAAATGACCAAATCTGAGGGGGCGTGGTCAAATAGTCATTATGGTTATGAGATATGCCAATGCTTATCCATAAACCAACCTAATCACAAACTATAAACTAAGATGAAATCTTAGCAAAAGTTTCAAAGTCCATAGACAGTGACCAGTGATGTTATTGGCTTAAATTACAGGAGAATAAAGGCTTTTTCCCCTGGAGTAGAATCCCAATTTGAAAAAAATGGCTTAAAAATTATTCCCCAAAAGACAACTTTTTTTCCCAAACAGTGCAGTCTCAGTAGTAATTGTGCATGAATACAAACTGAAAAACTCATTTAAACATTTTTCATGCCTAAAATGACTTGTATGCAGATTTGAAGGTCTATTTATGTATTATCACCATGATCACTGATAACTAGAGGCTCTCAAGAGCCTGTATCGCTCACCTGACTCTACTTGGGTTTTTGAAATCATATAAAAAAAAGATAAAATTTGGCTACAAAGTTACAAAACTTGGTCAGCATTTCATAAGAAACATTATTGCTATGTTTGATTTCATTCCATTCAGTGGTTCTATGTAAAACTAAACCCCTGCTGGCAGCCATCTTGGATAATGGATTGGCTACAAAGTAAGAACACTTGGTCATCATCTCATAAGAACATTATTGATATGTTTGATTTCATTCCATTCAGTGGTTCTCTAAAAGAAGAAATTTGAATGTATTTCCCATAGGGTCCTATGTTAACCTAAGTTACCCCACTTGCGGCCATCTTGGATGTTTGATGGCTGACAAAGTAACAACACTTGGTCAGCAACTCATTAGGAACATTCATGCTATGTTTTGTTTCATTCCATTCAATGGTTCATTAAAAGAAGTCATTTGTATGTACTTCCCATAGGGTCCTTTGTTAAACTAAGTTCCCTGCTGGCGCCATCTTGGATGATGGATCGGCTACAAAGTAACAACACTTGGTCAGCACCTCATAAGGAATCTTCATGCCATGTTTGGTTTCATTTGATTCAGTGGTTCTCTAAAAGAAGTCATTTGTATGCATTTCCCAAAGGGTCCTATGTTAAACTAAGTCCCCCGCTGGCGGCCATCTTGGATGATGGATCAACTACAAAGTAACAACACTTGGTCAGCACCTCATAAGGAATATTCATGCCATGTTTGGTTTCATTCCATTCATTGGTTCTCTTATAGAAGTCATTTCAATGTATGCATTTCCCATTAGGGTCCTATGTTAAACTAAGTCCCCGCTGGCGGCCATCTTGGATGATGGATCAACTACAAAGTAACAACACTTGGTCAGCACCTCATAAGGAACATTCATCCCATGTTTAGTTTCATTCCATTCAGTGGTTCTAAAATAGAAGTCATTTGTATGCATTTCCCACAGGGTCCTATGTTAAACTAAGTCCCCCACTGGCAGCCATCTTGAATGATGGATTGGCTACAAAGTAACAATACTTGGTCAGCACTTCATAAGGAACATTCATGTCATGTTTGGTTTCATTCCATTTAGTGGTTCTCTAAAAGAAGTCATTTGTATGCATTTCCATAGGGTCCTATGTTAAACCAAGTCCACCGCTGGCGGCCATCTTGGATGATGGATTGGCTACAAAGTAACAACACTTGTCAGCACTTCATAAGGAACATTCATGGCATGCTTGGTTTCATTTCATTCAACAGTTCTCTAAAAGAAGTCATTTGTATGCATTTCTCATTAGGGTCCTATGTTAAACTAAGTCTCCTGCTGGCGGCCATCTTGGATGATGGATCGGCTACAAAGTAACAACACTTGGTCAGCGCCTCATAAGGAACATTCATGCCATGTTTGGTTTCATTCCATTAGTGGTTCTCTAAAAGAAGTCATTTGTATGCATTTCCCATAGGGTCCTATGTTAAACTAAGTCCCTGCTGGCGGCCATCTTGGATGATGGATCGGCTACAAAGTAACAACACTTGGTCAGCGCCTCATAAGGAACATTCATGCCATGTTTGGTTTCATTCATTCAGTGGTTCTCTAGAAGAAGTTCAAAATGTAAAATGTTAACGACAACGACGACAGACGACGGACGCCAAGACTTGAAGTGATGAGAAAAGCTCACTTGGATCTTCGGGCCAGGTGAGCTAATAAAAAGGGGTCTTATTTCAAATGAGGGTTTTTCTCTTGAAAGGGGGTCTTATTTCAAATGAGGGTTTTTCTCTTGAAAGGGGGTCTGCAAATTGAAGTTCCAGTCGAATTCATGGTTATTATAAACTTCCAATTGACAAAATGGCATATTTTCCAAATAAAAAAGGTTAGAGGTAGTTTTGAAAAAGGCCAACAATATCACTGGTGACTGAGGGCCCACAAATCTCTATGGAAATAAAATGTGCCAATGCTTATTCAACTGCATACCAATTACAGGGGCGGATCCAGCTTTTTTAAAAAGGGGGAGGGGGGTCCAAACCATTGATAAAAGAGGGGTTCCAACCACATGTCCCTATTCAAATGCATTGAGCGTCCAAAAAATGGGGGGGGGTTCAACCCACAGAAGCCTCCGCCTGGATCTGCCACTGCCAATAATCAATTACTTACCACTAGTGATTCCTCGTAAACTGACCCAATCACAAATTTATACATGAAAACTAAGCAAAAATTTCAAAGTCAATAGAATGTGACTATTAAAAGGGGCAGGACTAAAAAAATCTCCATGATTAACTT
>NW_027268169.1:0-24686 GCF_963676685.1 Mytilus edulis
CCTGTCACATTGAGTAAAAACAAAAAGATTAAGTACGAACATGTAAATTGAAATCAAATTAATCAGATTTTACAAAAATAGCTGCTACAATGTAGCCTCGCGTTTGGAAGATCTTTTAATTTCCGTTCAAGTCAAACGAAAGACTTTAATTTAGATTTTTGTTAATGTAATTTTAAATTTGCCAATTTTCCGATTACCACGCAGGAATATAGAGTCAGATCTAAGATGCTCAAGGGTGAACTGAACAAAAAAAAAATGAACGTGTATGTCTATACGGTAACACTAAGCAGGGTTTATGTTATGACAAAACTATAAAATGATAACAACAATTATTCCTATTTATTATTTTAGGAAGTCCACGTAGGGAGCAGTCAGGGTAATTTCGGCCTACTTTGTTTCAGGCAATAATCACTGTAACGGTAATAAAAAAAAGACTAGAGCAACGGTGTTTTTACAAATCAGGATTTATCTCGATATTAAACAACATTATCAAAAACATTGCTAATACTCTCAATTTTTTTTTTTTTTATTAAATTGTCCACATAAAATCACGTGAAGCTTTGTTACTTAATGATAATTTAACATCAATATTTAAAATTATATCAGTATTCTGTATTTCAGTTGAATCATTATCGTGCGACATTATTCCGAACATAGGATAACCCATTCGCTGACCAAATTCATCTTTCAGCCCCGTTGCTCCCCTTATTTTGCTGCCTGGCATGGTTAAAAATATTTTTGTAACATCAACATGTTATGCTCAAATCAGTTTGGGACTTAAATCGTCGTTTATTTTTCTTTTTCCTTTCATTTTCTTTGTGAGCATGAAACCTTCATCTACAAAATCATATCATCCTGCTTGCAAATCAGTGTTGTATTTAAACGTTATATTATAAAACGTCACAATATTCGAACGTCAAGCCAAACCATCGCACTTCAGCGAAAGGACCATCGCACTTCGGCGTGGACCATCGCACTTCAGCGTGACCATCGCACTTCAGCGTCCTCATCGCACCTCCGAGTCCTACATATATATAAAGAGTCCGATGTGGTGTGAGTAACCAATGAGACAACTCTCTATCCAAATTTAGTCTCCTTGAAACATTTCTTATAAAATCTTATTTTACGAAATAATAAAACCAAGACGACGGCCGCACCCATGAAACGACAGACATATTCTTTAATGATTTCCGCTCGTTATAAGTAATGAGAGCTATTTTTAGTAATTGTTACGTTCTAATTAAACACAACTGCGGTAAACTTCTTTATAAATAATTTACAGCTTTTTCAAAGTTAATAGGATTTACTTTTTCGAGTCGCTAATCTTTAAGATGCAAACATATATGTATTTGTCATAATAAGTTTAATTGGCAAAAGTTTTTTGAATTTTAAGTTTTGTTTTGTTTTTGTTGCACGACCATACAATGAAAACACTCTTGCCACAACATCGAAAACTTTGATTCACTAATAAATAACTTACTGATATGCCATCGAAAGGAAGGTATAAGTACAATATAACACGAGACTCACTAAAAAAATGATTGATTGTTGGTTGCTTTAGGTCCCCTGGCAAATGTTTCATGCACGTTCTGGACGAGAACAAACTAAAAGCAATAGGTAGGTCCTATAGTATGTGTCGTAGATCGTGAAATTTATACTGCCACTTGAAGGTTGGTGTATTTGGGATAGGAACATAATTATAGACTTGTAACGAAACACTGGATTTAATGTCCTCATTCTGACTGGACGTGGGTGCGTACTTGTACATCCCGCCAAGCAAAACAGACACCGAATTTTTGCAAATGTTTTAGCTGTAGTGCCCTATTTATATTCCTTAGTCACCCTTGGTGATAAATTCGATGGTTTTTAAAAAAAATTCCATTTAGACAAACGATCGAATATTTCACCGATTCAAAGTATTCAAGCTTCCAACAATAATTAAAGATTGATTTAATAGAAAAATACAAGAAACATTATGTTTTTAATCCCTAAAGTTACATTATTGAAATACATTAGTTTGTGTGTTGGTGATGCAGCACATTGCTTTTGCACATTTTCGCACACATTGGAAAAAATGTAATATTTTTATATAACGTTATCCATGAAACGTGAAAACTAATTTTAAAAAACAACTAATTGAATTTAAAATTATGTTTGAATACATTTACACGCTCCTTTGGTTCTGTTCTGTTTCTGTGTTTTTTTTTAATTGATTGAGCCCCCCCCCCCCCAAAAAAAAAATAAATACTGATACATTTCCCAAATAAAACACGAATACTACATTACACTCTACAGGGAAGGGGGGGGGATTACTTAAATATTTTTTTGGTCGGGGTGTGCCATTATTTCCTAAAAAAAAAAGTACCTATATAAGTATGCAAAAAAGAATGACAAAAACTTGTATACAAATCAGGAGACAAATGTCCGGGGTTGATTTGGGATCTTATTTGAATTGGTTTTTTTAATTAATTTATTATAATATTGACCATTAAAGATTCCGAATAGCATATTTATATGATATGAAGTTCATACATACCCCAAATCAATGTATGAAGTAATCAAATGTAATGCATTTTATTATAGTAGGTTATAAAAAGGAGGGTAATTTTTATATAAAATCTCGCAAAATTATGACCCATATTTTTGGCACATACACGTACACCCAATTATAGGAAGTGAACACTCCGGGATATAACTATCTTCTTAATATTAGTATTCATTATCTTGTATGTTGTTCAAGATATCATTACTCGTACACAAGTTTTATTGTAGATATTATTACAGGGCGGTAAAAAATGCAGAAATTCTGAGCCTTCAGTGGACCGTTTTTCTTTCAATAAAACTATAAAAAGAAACAATAAATATTCTTAATTGCGCAACAATACTGACGCACTTGAATTATGGTGGTAATTAAGTTCTTGTTTTGATTGTTTCCCCAACTAACACTGCAAGGCAGAAGTACTTGAATCGAGTTTGGTTTGAATTGGATATTTAACTTTTTCTTATATTTTCAAATCTGTTGACTTAGACCTCAAGCAAATACATAGACCAAAGAGTAGAAAACAGTCGAAGGCCATCAATTGGTCTACAACTCAGCGCGAACATCCCGCACCCAGAGGCGTGCTTCAGCTGACCCCTCATCTTTTAGTGTTTTTTTTTGTAAACCTGCATATATAATAACCTTTTATACACCTTATCGCTATTACTGGATATCACACAGGTTCCCGTAAAATTTTGACGTCATAAAACAAAATATCTGACGCCACAATAGAAAAGTGATTTTTGTATGCGTCAAAAGGGTCCGGCCGGCCGATAAGGCTAATAGCGATAAGGTGTATTCGTATCAATAGATTGTATTAAAAGGTAAAGAATGGTGTTTCACTGTGCGTTTTATTGTGTGTTTGTTTATTCCACATTGGATATAGGTATGGGTGAAGGGTTCAGATCTTACAAAACATGTTTAATCCAGTGACGTTTTAGCGCCTGTCTCAAGTCCGTAACATATGTAGCCTTTGTTAGTTTTGTGTTGTTTTTAAATTTTGGTTTATGTGTATGTTTCTGAATTTAGCGTTAAAGACCCACATAAAAACTGTGCTGGTTCTTTTACAGCTTATTTATGCCGAATTAAAACAGCTTGTTGTTCGGTGTAAGCCAAGGCTCCGTGTTGAAGGCCATACATTGACCTATAATGGTTTACTTTTATAAATTGTTATTTGGATGGAGAGTTGTCTCATTGGCACTCACACCACATCTTCCTATATATATTGAAATTATGTTTCTCTTTTAATGTTTAAAACAATTATGTTCACACAAAACGATTGGATCAAGGCTCAACTTTTATAAATTCTATCCCATACAAGATGGATAGAATGATTAGTTCTAATAATTTAAACTAATTATGATCTAGTGACGTCTTACACAAGTATCTTTTAGGTTGACTAAAAGTTGTATTACTGTGCAGTTGAAATTTTTCTCACATATATGTGTTAACTGCGACTATGGAGTTTTGTGTACGGCAATTAGTAAGGTTTGCAATATTAAGTGTCTCTGTGAAGACTTTGGGGAGTAATTATTTTAAAAATAGGAATTGTTAGTTCTGCATCGCCGAATTTTAACTTAACTGAAGGGTCCCTGTAGAAAACGACCAATTATTTAGAGAAATGTACTGCATAGCAGATAATGTGAAACAATTAGGTTAACTCATTTTACTCATGATAATAAAAAAGGAAGCAAATGGTATTTCCATGCACAATAAAATTCAAAGTACCAGAGCGGGAGATTTTAGGCACTATAAAAACATTGCCAAACTGCAAATTCGATATGTTTGATAAATTCAGTCATTTTGTAAGACTTCGGTATACAAATAGTTTTTCTTTTTAAATTATTGATCCCTCTCATTCAAATAGGAAAGCATACCTAAAGGTTTAACATTTATTTATGAGAGTGTTTTGTCTGCAAAATACATTGATATAAAAAAGAAGATTCGAGTGACAATGATACAACTCTCCATCCAAGTCACAATATATGAAAAGTTAACATTTATAGGTCAAAGTATGGCCTTCAAAACAGAACCTTGGCTCATACCGAACAGCAAGCTATAGAGGGCTGAATTTAAACCGATTAATTAACTCTTTGAATATTACTTCCGTTTGAACTATATGCCCTTAAATGAGCAGTAATTGAATCGTTAATAATTGATGATTGTTGTTCTGTAGTCTACGGTCGTAAATATTTGCTTAGTACTTCCAGTACAATTTTGTCTTTCACAAATTGAAATATTTGCCACTGAACATTAAGCCATCAACAATTATTTTATCTGAGTACAGTGCTCGATACCTCAAATCCAGTATTTTGATTAGTGGAATTATGAGTCTGAGAATGATAATCGCACTTCATTTATTTTATAACTTCAATGCATTTTGGAATTCATATTAATAAAATCTTTGACTGTGACTTTCCTTTCATTTACATAAAAGTTAATTTATGAATTCTTGTCGTTTTTTAAAGCTATTTGTTTTCTATGGAAAGGGGATTCTTAGGATTTTTCATAAGTTGTTGCAAAGTGAAACATATATATGTATCAGCAGCGATTTGTAACGATGGAGCCTTTCTCGACGGGGGATAATTAATCCATAGACGCGTTAAATAAATAACATTGGCAACTGTACGTACATTTAAATCTTCATACTAATATCAACACAAACATTTCTATATACTATACAGTAGAATGCAGGTTATGTGCGTTTTAGTCAATATTTTATATAATCATCTACACATTTTTCCATATTCATATTGTTTCTTTTTATTATATTTCTTTTTATCGTTTTATTTACACCAATTTATCAGTAAGTACACTGTGAAATTTGTCGCTGATAAACCATTACAAAATAGATTCAAGAAGTAGGGTCAGCTTTCCTTCAATTCATATCTTAAAGTATAATATCTCATATGTACACTAGGTACTAGGATGTAAAGACATGTTAAGTTGTGTTTTGTCATTGTATAGTCTGCAAATTACACTCTCCCAGAAACGTTCTTCTCTTTTCATATTTTTGTATCTGCCCCTTTCAATTTCCAAATAACAAATTCAAAATTTTCCCGATACATACTGGTAAGGTATAAATGACTCTCTTGTCAAAGCAACTTGTTTAAACTCAGATGAATAACATTTTTTTGGTGGATTCTTTTATGAAATCTATATCTTTTGTTCTGAAAACCTGTTTTGAAATATCATCATTATGGTTTTCCTTGAATACATTGTAAACATAGAAATATATACAACGAGTTTAAAAGTATCTATATATATATATTAAGTTCCATAATTAAAATTCACCAAGTTCCTCATTTAGCATATTGAGATCATATTGAGATCATATTGAGATCATATTTAGATCTGTTCAGATCTAACTGGATCTTTCACTCCAAAATTTGGTTTCACTTATGGGTCACCTTAACGTTTACATCACCATTTACTTTGACAAATGGTCAGTCATAGTCCATTTAAACATCTGTCACATGAGCCGATATAAGGGGAAATGCAACAACGTTAACGATTGAACAAAGAGTACCATGCTGCTATAGACAAGTTGATATCTTGAATGTAGAACTTCCAGTGGTATTTCTAATCGCAGTGTAGACATATAATGGTTGATTGATGATTTTCCTTGATGAGGTTAAACTGTACATACAGTACGTCTTGTCTGTGTTTTATGATGACTATGCATCTGTTGTTTTCTCATTGTATCTCTGGCGGATGGTACTAAGTTAAAATAATTCTAAGTCAAAGCATTCTTACTGTTTTCTTCACCAATGCTAAGGTTAGAACACACATGTGTATCTCATACGGGTGGTACCAAGCAGCAAAATCGAAACAAGTACATAAAGTTGATATTTTGAACCCTTCTATAAACGTATAATATTAATAATAAGAATTTAAAAAAAAGAACAGAGAATCTTAATCTGAGGTAGCATGGATTGGGTAGACATTTTTTATTACGTGAAAGTTAACTTATAAAATTATTCTATTAGTTGGAGCCAGGGGTTCCACCAGGCGTACACTCTTTGCAATGGTTTGTTTTTATAAACAAATTACCTTAAGATAATTTTTATACGCCCGTCAAAATTTTGACGGGACGTATTATGGTATACAAATGTCTGGTGTCCGTCCGTCCGTCCGTCCGTCCGTCTGTCCGGCGTAAACATGTCGCACTGTAACTTGAGAACGACTTATCCAAATTTAATGAAACTTACTATAGTTGTTTCTTATGATGGTCAAATGATCTGTATACTTTTTGGTGAAAATAAGATTTAAACTTTTTGAGTTACGGCACTTTGTAACTAAAACAGGGGTGTGTTTTTTTTTTCACATGTCGCACCGTATCTCAAAAACGTTTCTTGATTATTGCTTAAAACTTTACACACTTCTTAGTTATATTAATCTTAATATCTGTATACTTTTTTGGTGATGATTCAAAATTTCATTTTTGAGTTTTTGAGTATTTTGTAAAAAAGGGGGAGGGTTTTTTTACATGTCGCGCCGTATCTCAAAAACGATTTATGATTATTGGTTAAAACTTTACACACTTCTTTGTTATATTAATCTAAAGATCTGTATACTTTTTGGTGATGATTCAAAATTTCATTTTTGAGTTATTGAGTATTTTGTAAAAAAGGGGGAGTTTTTTTTTACATGTCGTGCCGTATCTCAAAAACAATTTATGATTATTGCTTAAAACTTTACACACTTCTTTGTTATATTAATTTAAAGATCTGTATACTTTTTGGTGATGACTCAAAATTTTATTTTTGAGTTATTGAGTATTTTGTAAAAAAGGGGAGGGTTTTTTTTACATGTCGCGCCGTATCTCAAAAACAATTTATGATTATTTCTTGAAACTGTACACACTTCTTTGTTATACTAATTTAAAGATCTGTATACTTTTTGGTTTGATTCAAAATTTTATTTTAGTGATATTTGTAAAAAAAAAACAGGGTGGGGGGGTTTCACATGTCCCGCCATGTCTCAAAAACAATAAATGGTTATTGCTTAAAACTTCCTCAGAAACTATTTATGATTATTGCATAAAACTTTCACACAAGACGTCGGGCGTATCATGCGCTCATGGCGCAGCTGTTTATTTAAGGCTACAATATTTACTTGTCCACATTGCATTTTTGTTTTGTATATATAATATTTAGTTAATTCTTATATATTCCCCCCCCCCCCCCCCCCCCCCTGTTTTTTCTAATATCCTAAATAAGACATATCTAAATTAAGTGGTAGTTTCAATTTGGACTTTTGAATATATCCATTTATTAAGTTCTTCCCAAACATCAAAAATTTTTGGACATGTCCAGAATATGTGTTCAATAGTTTCTATTGAGTCCGTACAGAAAGTGCATTTATTGTTTTGTGAGACTCTAATTTTGTAGAGTAATTTATTGGTTCACAAAATTCTGTGATTAATCCTGTATTGAAGCCATTGTAATTTTGAATTTTTAGTAATGTAAAATGGCAGTCTATTTTATTCCAAATAATATTATGTCTATTTAGGATTAAGGATCACTTTTGGTAAAATCATATTCATTCTTAATAGCTACTTTGGTTTGGAGTTCAGTCAAAGCATTAAAAACCTGTCTAAAAGGATTTCTTACTTGTGTTCTTGGACCTACCAAGAATAATTCTTTTAATTTATTTTTTCAGTACCGGTTAGTAACTTACAATAGTTATTAGTTTGTTTATTCTTCTTCTTATCCAAGTTAGTTTTAATCCTTTGATGTATTGTTTTAGATTGTTAAGTCCACCCCAGTTCATATATTTGGACAATTGTTTCTCTTTTAGTTTTGTCTGGTTTACCATCCCAAATAAAATAAAATATTTTTTTTATGAATTGATTTAGTAATCCATTATTGAGATTTGGTAAAGTTAGAAATAGGTGATTGAGCTTTGAATTATAGTAATTTTTCCAATTGGGGATAAGTATTTGTTAGACCAACTTGTATCTCTTTAAATTTGGGTTCAAAATTTATATATAGTGTTTCCATTTCTTGAAAGTCTACTGAATGTTTAATACCCAAGAGCGTAAATCGTTTGGAACCCCACTCCAATCCCCATTTTACACACATTGTATCTTGGCTATATTTGTTTTTCCCAATCCAGACTATCTTTGTTTTCTCAAAATTCATCTTAGATCATCTTAAGACCAGACCATTCAGCATATGGATCTAATACACAAAGAGATGCATCTAAAGATTCTGGTGACCCTTCTAAAATAAGTGTGGTGTCATCAGCATTCCTACTGTTTCTTCAACAATGCGAAGGTCAAAACACAAATGTTTAATATAATCAATTCTGTGTCATATATGATTATAGTAAAAATATGTTACCTTGCGTTTAAAAATACCGTTGAAACAAATCTTTTGAATAAGAGATTCATACACGACTTGCATGCACATTTTTACTTTCATTCTAAAGGCTGTATAGAAGGACTTTCTTTTCAACAGACGTTAGCCAGATCTCGGTAAAAAAACACTTTTTTCATAGTACAAATGGATTCTAGTTTACAAAAATCTTCAATTGACTTTGAATTCACGTGGATAATCTACAGAGGAACAAATGCAGGCTACAAAATAAATCTCGTTTGAACGAGATCTAGTAACTAAGAGTACATGTTACATGCCTATGGTCCATAATGTATCACCCCTGGTGTCAGCTGTTTTTTAGGAAATCATAATACTTTCCTATTTACTGCTAACAGAAGATTGTTCTCATTATTTTTGTATCTCATTGTTTGTATTGTATCATGAAAACTATTGATGATATAATGTTTCAGCCCATTGGGACCCATAATTAGAAATAAAGTTCTTCTTTTTCCATAAAAAAAAGAGATATTTATTCCCATTATAAATATTCATTGCTTAATTTTGTACTGCGTGTAATCGAACGCAAATATTCATTTATAAAAAGGGATTTAAGCTTAGTTTTAGCCTCGGTTTGCTACATAATATACTCATTGTCGATATTTCTTGTATTTATTCTTCTATTTTCAATTGACCAAGTTATCGTATTTGTACCTTTAACGGGTGAATTGTTATGTCATAAGCATGCTATCATTTGTGAAGCCTGGAATCCATGTTGGAGTTTGAACTGTCCAGGGGCCAATTTCACAAAACATCGTAAGTCTAAGATTACACTTACGTCAAGTCTTAAGTCAAAAACCAATTTCACAAAAGAACTTACGTCAAAACTTACGACCAACTTTGATCGTAAACTTAAGAGTGCCTCTACCCACACTTAAGTGTCTAAGAAATACTTACGACCACTTTTACTATGCTTCTATTTCACCTTGTGTATTTTCTGAATTTTACAAGAAAGAGAAAACCAACACCCTCTACAGCATAAAAGAGTCGCTTTATCCTTGTTATTTGTATTAATCGGGGAGAATCTTTATAGTTTCAAAATTTTATTTGAATTCAATAAATATGTTTATTTCCTTTCAAAAAATCAAATGCAATTCATACTTCCGAAAAAGATTTGTCTTTTTTATTATCTTATTGATTTTTTTATTTTGGAAAAAAGGGGGTCCACGAAAACAGTTCCCAAAACCATAAAACACGAACTTATCGGTGTTTGAGCATGTTTCGTTTTGTTGGGTGATAAACACGGTCTATTTCAAGTCTAAAAGGGATTTGGAAACGACAATTTAACTACAGGAGGGTGGGGGTATGTTTTTCCCCATTATAATACTCTGACCCCAAATTTGAGGAACGATTATTGTGGTCAAGCAGATGACAAAAAGAAATGGTTGCTCCCCTGGATTATCTTTTCCTATCCTTCTTTGAAGTATGTGTGAAGCTCGAAAAGAATGCACATACATCTTAATCTGTCCAGCATACACAAACAAGACACAAGGTTAAGATATATATATTATGATTGCCAGCCAGTTCACCTTTGGATTTCACATGGCGGAACGTTTAACCGTTTGTTGTAATTTGTTGACTTGTTACTACAGAATTAATTAATGTATAGTTTTGATTGTACGCAAATAAGTATTCTCTGAAAATACACCATTGATTAAAGAAAAATATAAACAGATATGAGATATAATAGATAATGGAATCATGGAATGTGTCAAAGAGACAACAAACGACCAACCAAAGAGCAAAAACACAGCACAAGGCCACCAATGGTTTTCAATGCAGCGATAAAATCCCGCACACGGAGGTGGGCCTCAGCTGACTCCTAAACAATTTTGCGAAATAGTTTCTTAGGGTATCTTGTTTATAAATTTTATCCGAAGTTTTAATCCATCAACAAACATGGCCACCATGGCTAAAAATAGAACATAGGGGTCAAATACAGTTTTCGTCTATACCTCAAATACTAAAACTATTAGAGCAAATCTGACATGGGGTAAAATTATTCAATTGGTAATGATCTGTTAGCTCTGAAATTTGTAGATGAATCGAACAACCCATTGTTGGGTTGCTGCCACTATAGTGGTAGTTTTAAGGAAATTTTGCAGTTTTATGCCCCATTTATGGGCACTATGTTTCTGGTCTGTGCGTCCGTCCGTTCGTTCACCTGCCCGTTCGTTTGCCCGCTTCAGGTTAAAGTTTTTGGTCGAGGTAGTTTTGATGAAGTTGACGTCCAATCAACTTCAAACTTAGTACACATGTTCCCTATGATATGATCTTTTATAATGTGTATGCCAAGTTAGAGATTTCACTCATTTCCGCGGTCCACTGAACTCAAAAAATGGTAGTGCGGATAGGCCATACGTGTACTGGGGACACGTTATTGTTTGTTATTATCTTGAATATCATTATAGATAGATATAAATTGTAGACAGCAATAATGTTCAGTAAAGTAAGATCTTTAAAAAAGTTAACATGACTCTTCTACTGGGTATCTTGCAATACCATATTTCTCTTATGTTAAGCTTGAAACTTCAGAGAATCGATTAGAATGCACGAAATTTATAACGTGTTGTTTTTATATTTTAAAACTCTCGGGCAAGTTTCGTGTTTTAATGTTGTAAATTAAAATATCTCGAATTAAGATATATTGTATCAGACTTAATACTGAACAGATATATCATGTTAAGGAGGGGTATTTGCGAAAAATACCAGTCGAGAGAATGTTAAATTTCACGAGCCGTAAGGCGAGGGGAAATTCATTCTCAAGACTGGTATTTTTCGCAAATACCCCTCAATAACATGATATATCTGTTTAATTACACCGAATGTTAATGTACTAAAACGCATTGATGATCGTGACGTTACAAGCGTCCAGTCGGATAGAGTTTTTTTTTGGCAAATACCACGGCAGAGAGGGTAAAAAAGGCATATCCTTTTAACAAATACCCCGGCGGCGTTTAAAAATGAACGATATTCATTTGATAACAGTAAATTGGTGAAAAATACACTGGCTATTAACCAATCAAAAACCCGGATTCTTACATAAGGTGTAATTATGTGATTTACCTAACAAAAATATGCATTTTAATGCTCTCGCTAGTGACTAAATGATATATTAAAAAAGATATGATATAGATATAAGATACTTTCTTTCTATGCCTTAAAAAGCTTGTAATGATGTATAACTCTGCGAGGGCTTATACCAACCAGATGAGGCCCACATTGATGTGCAGGATTTTCTCACTGCGTTGATGGCCTTCAGCTGTAACGTCTGCTCTTTGGTCGGGTTGTAGTCTCTTTGAAATTATGTTCCCCATTTCTATTCTCATTTTTATTAGTTCTCTGGTTAGCTTTTCAATATCCATTATTGATTATATGGAAATTTCGTTGTTATTAAAGTCTGTTCTCTGAACTTCAATCACAAAGTCTGTTTGATTGTTCGGCAGCTTTTTTATTTCTTTTCATCTGCTTGAAAAAAAACCTCCCAAGTCAAAGAAAATAGCAGATGTGTCAACCTTGAAGTTTGATCAAATGATAATAGCTGAATGTTAATTAACGAGTTCTCGCTGTTACCTGTATATTAATTAGGTAAGATTAACATATAAATAATTATGTATATTGCAGCGAAATATTTCTACATGCGGATATTTAACTCTTAACCTTTGTAAATATTTATAAATTTCTATATTTGTTAGTATTTTATTGGTTATTGTCTGGGATGGAATAATTATTGGAAAGATTTTATTGAAATTTGATAATAAGATGTAAATGAAAGTATTGTGAAAGTAATAAAGAATATAAATTTGCAAGACATTTGCATTCTAAAATATTATTGACAATAGAATATTTATAAGTATAGAATAATTCTCAGGAAATAAGGAGAAGTTAAAGTTAACGATTTCATATTTTACCAAAACAGAATCTGTAGTGTATATCATAGAAAAACAGTGACATGCTCAGTGGGAATTCATATAATTGTTCTCTGGGTACTGATTTTAATAGATTCAATGGGTATAATGGTGAAGCACAAACTTAAAATATTCATAAAATTTCTAGAGGCTTTCTTTTTCGGCAGAATGCGCGTGTCAATAGCACAAAAGGTCCTTGAAAATAAATGTTAATTTTTCTGAACCCCAAAAAAATGAACTTGTGTTGTATTTATTGTTATCACAACTGGTATAGAAGGAGAACCTCTTATTTTATCCCATCTTCTATATGTTATGAAAGTGGTAAACTCCCAGATAATTGATAAAATAAAAATCCAATGAAAGATAGGTACAAACGTGATCGGTAGTATACCAGATGTCTTCTTATACAAACGATCGATTTATAGTAATATAACTGGCCACAGACCACAATTAATTCCTCTATCAGTTCTTTATAATGTTTTGCATCATTAAAAAAATTGCACCATGCACTTTTGTCAATTTTTTTTGTGTGTGTAATGTATAGTCCTAGTCCAAATATATATCCAAAATTCAGAAAGATTGATCCAATCACTTTTACAAAGGAGTAGGTCCGGTAAGGACCGATTTTGGCCTCAAATTTCAGGTTCATCTGACGAAAGATTTTGACCACTTTTTAAACACTTAAGTGTCTATTTTATTTGAATTAATTAGTTTATGTGAAAGATTTTAACAGATTTAGCCATTAAAAACGATCCGATTCAAGCTCAAATATGAAAAATCTACCTAATATGCCAAAAAATGTCACTTTTCAGATGGTTTTTGGTAAAAATGAAAGTGGCCGCATCCGTGTTCATACTCAACCTTTATATATGTTATGTATTATCATAAAATACAACTTACATTTCAATATTAAGGATGAACACGAATGCGGCCACTTTCGTTTTACACGAAAACCGTCTAAAATTTAACTAAAATGCTAGAATTATGAGGATTTCAGTAATTTAGCATGACTTATATGGTGCTAGTACCGGATATATGTGCATTTTATTGTAAAAAAAAAACAGCCCATATTTATGTAGCAGAAGCATTCTACTTTCCAATAAATAACTAAAGGTTTACATTTTAACAATTTTGTAAAACTGCTATATTTTGGGGCCAAAAAAGGGTCTTACTGAACCTACTCCTTTAGCCAATACACATCTATACCCGTATTGACAAGTCAAGAGATGTTCCGAAAACTGTAAACACTTGGCCTAATCACGCATTCCATATCAAAATCAGTTTAAATACAACATCCAAAAATTTATTTCACCTCTCTTCTTTCATTTCCACCCAAAAAAAATCTAAGAAATGACCGAGGAGGGAAAAGAAAAAAAAATAAGGAAAAATACACTCTAATTAAAAGGAACTATATTCGTCAACGAAAAGCCGGGTCATTAGACAACGAAAAGCCGGGTCATTAATTGTGGTCTTGGGCCAACTATAATAGTATACTTTTACTATACAGTTTGTGCTATTGTTATTCTCTTCTTTATTTTTTTTTTGTCTATTTTTCTCTTTTCTTAAATTGTTATGTTCCTTTTCTGTAGATTTGGCCAAGCATTCTCTATTCGATAGTGTTTGTGGCACATTATTCTCTCTTCTTTATATTTTCGCAATCCATTATTATCTTTTCTCTGTTTTGTTAGGTTATTTTTTTTCCTAAATATTTTGCCAATTTGCTGAAGATTTGGATTCTATAAATCCCACCGAGATTTTCGTTTGTAAACACACGAAACTGTGAATGACGAGTTATTTCTAATAGACAAGATAAAGACACTTCTTTCTTAAGCACACTCGTGTATAGTATGGTGACAATTACAGTAACATTATAAATTTGTCCAAATATTCTCTATTCTATAAACCCCATCCGCCTCTCTTATACTAATACACGAAACTGTTTAATGACAAGTGATTTTAATAGACAGATTATTGTACTCCTTTCTAAGAGCTCTCATGTATGAAAATGGTGACAATTACATTAACTGTTAAACACATTCTACTGCTCTGTGACACTTATTTCATGTAACCTTTCTGATGATTGTGATTATAAATAGATTTCATGGCGACAACAGACTACTCGACTTAACGATTGTTCCATTTATTGCTTCTTATTAAACACCAATACTCTCATATACTTACACAGAAAACGGCTAATGACAAGTTCTTTCTAATAGACAGATTAAGGCACTTCTTTATTAAGAACTCTCATGTATAAAATGGTGACAATTACATTAACATTGTAGAATTGGCCAATTATTCTATATTCTATAAACCCCGTCCATACTCACTAGATCAAGCTGGCAGCCACCTTTTATCGGCCAATCAAGATAGTATTCCATACTCTCATATACTAACACAAAAAACGGCTAATGACGAGTTATTTTAACAGACAGATAAAGACACTTCTTTCTTAAGAACTCTCATGTATAGAATGGTGACAATTACATTAACATTGTAGATTTGGCCAATTATTCTCTATTCTATAAACCCTATCCGCCTCTCTAATACTAACACACGAAACTGCCAATGACGTCAAGTTATTTTTGATAGACAGATAAATACACTTCTTTCTTAAGCACACTTATGTATAGCATGTTGACAATTACATTAACATTGTAGATTTGGCCAATTATTCTTTATCTATAAACCCAATCCATACTCTCTTATACTAACATTGAAACTGCTAATGACGAAGACAGATAAAGGGTACTGCTTTCTAAAGAGCTCTCATGTATAAAATAGTGACAATTACATTAACACATTCTACTGTTCTGTGACATTTATTTCTAGTAACCTTTCTGATGATCGTATTTATAAATAGATTTCATGGCGACAACAGACTACTCGACTTAACGATTGTTCCATTTATTGCTTCTTATTATACACCCCGTTAAAAAATGCCGTTAAAACATCATTATCCTCTTACACTCTATTAAGAACGTTTATACTTATAGTTTTAGATGCAAGTCTGAAATAATTGGTTTTTCCTTTTTTTTTTGTATTTAAAAAGGTTAATTGTGAGTACATTGTAGTTATATTGTTCGAAACCCAATATGACAATAACGCTTCCCATGCAATTAATTGAATTGTCAATTGTTTTTGGACGTTGTAAAATATTCCGAATGCTTTAGTGTACGCTTTTGAAAAAAAGAAGTAAGAATGCATCACAAAATATTCTTTTAAAATGGCTAACTAATTAATAGATGTTGTATCGGGCCATAATGTCGAGCTTGAATTCACATCAACATCATCGAAGTCGCATCATATAATATCGAGCTTGAACTCACACAGACGTTTGCGATACTTTTTGATTTTTTAAATGGAAAGGTACGAAAAATAAATTTACAACACATTCTTCTGTTAATCGAAGTTTCTTTGTCGGGCAGTGGTGACCGTCAAATATATGATCAGTGTGGTATTAACATGAAGTATTCTCGCCATAAATATTCAAGAAATATTTGCCACTGGACATTAACCAAATGGTGACTCCTACATGCACATTTGCCATGTGTATATTTATACGTTTTTAACGACGACATTTGTTCTGCACGTTCATATTACATTAAGGCGGGCTACTTATTCCTTAGTATGTATGAACGATATATTTAAGAACACATTAGGTACACATTAGCATGATTAGCCAGAGTATTTACAAATTTACCTTGCTAGGTATTACACCCACCTTAACAAAAACAATCTTAAGAACAATCTATTAATGGGTCTTTAATGACTGGCATCAAACACATATCCATACTTGTATACCTCCAAATAGTTCTTATTTTCTAATTAAAAGCAGGTATAACAGACCACGAAATGAACCAACTTCTGTAAGAAAGCAATAATGGGTTTATAATAAAAGACAGGTACACCAAATGACTTGCTCGTTTTTTTGTTATGTAACTACCACATGTTTTTCACTTTTATGCGTTGAATCACTTGAATGTATTCATTGCGTCTATATCCCTCCTCTGTCATAGTTAATTTCATTTGTTTCTGTCATTGGGATGCTTCTGCGGAGTAGAACTGTCTACAACAAGCGTTTATCTTTTTTTTTCTTAATCATATATGACCTTTGAACAGTATAAAGTAAACTTAAAAAAATACTTAACTCCGAGGAAAATTCAAAACTGAAAGTCTAGAATCAAATTACAAAATAAAAAGTTCAAACAAACTAAACGAATGGATAACAACGGTCACATTACTGACTTGGTATAGACATTTTCGTATGATCTTTTAAAAAAAAAATGAAATTTGTTATTCAATGTTATGATACTTCATAGTAAGATAGCACAGTTTGATATATTGAACTCGATTTTTTTTAGCAGATAATTTGAATAATAAGTTTGCATTATACAATTCTCATAAGCTTTTAAACATTTGAGATTTACAAAATAAGTAAAATACTCACTATTGAACACAATAGGTATTTGAGACTATAAAAAAGAGGATATGTATGGTACGATTGACTATGTAGACAACTATACAATCTCCAGCAGCTATCAACTGACAGGAATGAAGACCAATCACAGGCCATCGCACTGCTTTCAACAATAAGCAAAACCTGTGTCGTATATAAAACAGTCAAAGGATTCGGCATGACACAATAGGGGAAAAATAAAAAAATAAAATTAAAAAAAGAGAACACCAGCGGCATGATTTAAACTCACATATCTGTTACAAAACACTACAACGGTGGGTTCGAGTTTCACAGAATCCAAATACAAGTCCGTAACGAGTTGAAGAACTCAACTTACTGTATTACATTATTCAGTTATTGTTAACGATACATATTTTCCGTAGAAAGTACTTGATATATATAATAATTTTAATAGTACAAATTTTGGCGTATTTTTTTTTCAATATTACCTGAAGATGGCTTAAAATGATTTTGTTATCTCTTTCTAAATGCCAATGTTCTCTCAGTTATTTCTGATCCAAAGGTCATATGTATATGAGAGATTAGTTTGGTTAATGTAACTAATTAGTTTACGTCATAAAAGCTCTATTCCCTTGCCAAGTGGATAAGTTATGGAAAAGAACTTGAGAACTTTCCGTTCTAACAATTAAAAACCATGAATCAATTGTCAAAGAACTTAACAACGACCTCGTTTGACCTATTTGCATAGTGACGTCAATCAGCGCTTTACACCTGTCGAGGCAGACGTCATAAAGTATCTTCCTGTGATGTAGTATAGGTAAAAAATGTCTGCACATGATTAAGTTTTATCGTGGCACTATGTGAAACTTTTCATTGGGATTACATAAATATTTTGTGTATTATATGTTATACATGTTATATATATCAGGGATGTTGATGTGTATAATCTGATTAGGATAAAAGTCAGAAACCAGTAGGTGCAAGTTATATTCATCAACGCAAATGTTAAATTTATTAATAACGTCATACAGAAATATTTATGTATATATAATATGATAATCTTCAAAACATTTTCTCAATTTTAAACCATCTAGACTACCACTAATCAAAAATTTGTTAAAAGGTGGAAATATTGGAAGGGCGTCGATGAAGGTGGTTTAATATCATTTTTCTGCAATTTATATGCTATTTGAAAATAAATTCCACCAAAAGTAAGATTGCCTGGGTTAAAGTTTCTATCTCTGAACACGCTTCTTCATTCGCTAATGCTTAATATTTCAAGTGTGATATAATTGGCAATGCTATCATCCAACAACTGTGCAAATACCAGCTACATAAATAAACTATTTTGTACTTTGTTACTCCACTTCCATTTTGAGCAAATTAAACGGTAACGTGAATATTTCTTTTTTGTTGAAGTTCATTTTGGGGTTTTCTTCGAGGTCCGCGTTTAAAACTATGTCGATTTCTTTGAAAAATCAGAGACAAAAAGTAATATGTGTAAATTACAAGATAAAAACAATATATGTACAATGTCGAAATTTAAAATGTATTTGTACTCGGCGAGGACTCGTGCATTATTGATATTGATACATCGAATGTTCATTGTTGAAAATCCTGTTAATCCGTCAACCAGTAAAGATTTAGCTGTGAGCGAGAAAAGGAGAATAGATAATTAGTTAATATTTTTAAATAAGATAATTTGGAAAAAACAATATAAAAAATTTTAGTGTAAAACTAATAAAAATAAACTTATGACTATCATAAAACCATCAGAAGACATGCACCTTTCGTGTAGTCCTGTCTTTATGACCCACTTTAAGTGCTGTCATGATTTAGGACCACTTTGTGTAACCCAATTAGGACTAACATAATTCGTAAGACCATCCTAAGACAGCTTTGAGAAATTGGCTCCTGATGCTTAGCATTTTCGATGTAGGTTCGTTAAAAAAAATACTTCAAACAAAACAAATGTAGTTTGTCGTGCTTTCATTTCCGTCGAGCCTGAACATCTTACGAAATTATGGACTGTGACAGCAATTTAAATGAAGATTAAAATGTCTCATTTAAGACTGGAAGATTTTTTTTTTACCTTTGCATGTCAAAAGAACAGCTTTAAAAACTATTATAGACAGATGAGTAAAACCTGTTCTGATTGGCTATGCTACATTGCTATTCATTGTTTGATTACATCCATGTAAGATATGGTAATCTCATCATGGTCACGTGTTACTTTTACAACATAGACGCAGACGTATCTTTGGCGCTTTAGTTGCTGTTAACAAGAAGCCTCGTCTGAAAGTGAGTCACGTGATGAGCAGAAATTTGCTGAAGTAATTATTTTAGTTGTGCCTTTTAATATCTTTTTTACTTTTCACTACTTTTTTTATCAAACCAACTGTTGTTTAAATTTTTCTAGAGATTTGTATTTGCATTACTCAAATGAAAATAACATTGATATTACTTGTTGTTTTTCTTGATTTTTTTCAATCATTTCTACTGATATTAATTTGATTATGTATTTTGGCATAGAACTGCGTTTATTCTTTATCTTACTTCATTTAATATATTCATCATTTCTGTTTTAATAACCATATTCCTGAAACATCTGATAATCGCTAACCTCCCTTGAATTACAAACTGTCAAAGAAAGACAACTCTCCTCACAAAAACAAAATATACTTTATAGTACGAAAGTTCCAAAAGGAAACTGAATATTTAGTCTTACCTAATAGAAAGGCACAATGCGTGTGCTCTTTCTGTCTACGAGGAAATAACATAAAAAATGTTGAAAAAGTGTTCTAGTCATCTATAATAATTTAATTATTTTTTTAATTTCTTATCATTTAATTTCAAATTCCATGATCAAGTAGTAAATATTGAAGAAAAAACCCGCTGATAACGTCACGTTCACTTGACGCAACGTCGTTTAGCTGATAGAAAAAATACGTTCAGCCAATTAGAAGGCGTGTTACATTTAAAATAAGATTATAAACAAAATAAAACTTATAGTGAAGGAACAGTCTAAATATGATTTATCATTGGTTGACTGATTGATCACGGTTTGCTAAACGTGCAGTGGAAAATATTTCTTGTATGATTGGAACTTGAATTGAAACGGACTTACCTATGTATTAATGAAAGTGAACACTATATTTATCTTAAGTGAATATGCAAAATGATGTTTCATTGAAAGCATCCTGCTGACTTCATGAAAAATGTGAGGACCTTTATAAAAATTATAAATAAGATATGAAAATACTTTATTGTCTGGTAATCGGTTTTTAATCCCAAATTCATGTATTTGGTTTTCATGTTATATTTGTTATTCTCGTGGTGTTTTGTCTGATGCTTTGTCCGTTTCTGTGTGTGTTACGTTTCGGTGTTATGTCGTTGTTCTCCTCTTATATTTAATGCGTTTCCCTCGGTTTTAGTTTGTTACCCCGATTTTGTTTTTTTGTCCATGGATTTATGAGTTTTGAACAGCGGTATACTACTGTTGCCTTTATTTGACACGCTATTATGAAAGAAAGGACTTCACATCTTGAATAACTTAAGGATCCAGTGTTATATTTTACCACAACATATCTGTACAGAGTTATTAGTGTAATATACAACTATATAACATTGATAACGACTTACACGTGTGAAACAATCGTGTAATCAGGTGTTTGTTTATAAGATATTGTTGATATTTATTAAGGCAAACAACTGCAAGACGTACTGACGGTGCTATGTGCATATTAATCATACATGTTTGTTGCTAACTGACCAAGGGAATTAATTATGATACAGCTATGTTTTCATCTCCGTCAATTTGTAGAGCTGTCAATCATCCCGTTCTATTGACGTTTGTTCGACGGGTACAGGGGCGGATTCAGCCATTTTAAAAAGGGGGGTTCCTAACCCAGGACAAAAGGGGGGGGGGTCCAATTACATGTCTCCATTCAAATGCATTGATTGTCCAAAAAAACAGGGGGGGTTCCAACCCCCGGACCCCCCCCCCCCTCTGGATCCGCGCCTGGAGTGATTGGTCAACCTACATATGCCACACGGGAATTGACGTTATATTACTGTGATGCAAATTGAGAGACAAAAATAACAATTTGGAAAAAAATAGCAAATCTTTATAGTATGATAGAAAAAGTAATTTGCATATAGAAAAAAGAGATATCAACTATTTTAAGTATGAAAACTTTAAGTAATTGTATAATAGAGACAAAAAGATCAACTTTACATTATGAACATTCTTAGTAGTAGTCCATAAGGGAAGAAAGACATAAAATCTTTCGTGTCTAAAAACAGTTAAATTTTGAAGATTCTAAATAAGTGTATAGTAGCGAAAAAAGCGATCAACTCTTTGAAGTATGAAATTAAGTTAAAATTGAAAACAATACGTTTAATAATTTCATGCGTCCGAAGCGCTTTTCTTGTTGTTCCTTCATCAGGAACGCTCAAAGCCAAACTTTTGAAATTCAATGATGTATATTAAAATATAGTAAGTACTAGAACCCGTTGAAGAGATATATGTAAAAAAATACCTAAAATAAATAGCCAAATTCATCTAAAGTCAACTTTGCCTGAGGGAGTTGAAACCCTAGTTTCTTAATGTAAGTGACAAGTTGGAAAACAATCAGCTTTTTAATGTCTTTAAAGTATGAATACTCTAACTAAGT
Organism: Mytilus edulis; assembly: GCF_963676685.1. Classification (NCBI taxonomy): domain Eukaryota; kingdom Metazoa; phylum Mollusca; class Bivalvia; order Mytilida; family Mytilidae; genus Mytilus; species Mytilus edulis. The sequence goes on from NW_027268169.1 coordinate 21,924, forward strand.
AACTGTACATTCAGTGGCGGATCCAGAACTTTGCCTAAGAGGGGGCCCGCTGACTGACCTAACTTGGGGGGGGGGGGGGGGGCGCTCCAGTCATGCTTCAGTGATTCCCTATATAATCAACCAAATTTTTCCCACGAAAGGGGGGGGGGGGGGGGGCGGGCCCCCAGGATCCGCCTATGACATTAGATAAAAAAAGGGATCAACTCTTGAAAGTTTGAAAATTATAAAGTAGTTTTTTCTCTTCATCATGTCCATCTTGTACTCCACTGTGAAACTGTCAGTTAGCATCAAAGTCAAATCAATAAAAATAATATCACCATCATTGATCAGACATCTTACTTATTGTATTGATTTTCTAAAGCAAAGGAAATATCGTGTAAAGGTAGAAAAATATAATGATAGAAAAAAGAGAACAACTCTCAAAAGTAGTTTTTCTCTTCGTCTTTCACTCAAATACCTTCTCAACTACTGCATGTGAAACTGCCAGTTAACGTCGAATAACAAAGATCAAAGTCAAATCAGTAAAAAAGTGTCACCATCATTGATCAAACATCTCACGTATTGCTTTAATTTTCGAACGGGAAGAAACATCGTGTAAAGATAAACTTTTTCCCTCTAGAAAGTGTTTCTATTCTGGGGTTTTTAAGTTAGAACACCTGCTGATTACATTTCTGTACAATTATTATGTTTTTGTCCAGAATCGTCGTCATTTTTCTAACATCTGTTTCTGTTTGGTTGTTGTATGTTCCACATGTTCTTTGCTAATTATTGTAATTTTAGTTATATTATTATTATTATCGCATCATAATAACAAATAATTAATGTGAAAACTACTGTTATAAGTTATATACCAATATCTGCTGGACATAACATAAAATTACATTATGGACAGTAAAATATCACACCCGTCTAATAAATTCAAGCAGAGTAACCTTTTATTACGAAATAAAAAATAAGAAAATGTAGTATGTTTGCCAATGATTATGAGACACGTATCCATCAGAGACCGAATGACGTAGAAGTCAATGTCAATGTACGACCTTCAACCATGAGCAAAACCAATTCAAAGGAGAAAATTAGCGACCTTGTTTATGTACAAAACTATTTATATAATAGTTCTTGACAAAACTGGTCATTATCGTGATATATGGACTGCCCACAGGACAGTGGTATTGACTAAGATAGTGATAATGACTGAGCCGAGGGCGAGGTCATTATCGCTGTCGCATAATAATAATCATATATTTTAACCATTGCAGTATCAAAGTTCGCAAACCAGAATATCGAATACATTTTTGAAGATAGTGACCCATTTCTATAATTATCTTTATCTGAATAACTATAAAATTTACGATTGCTTCATATCCTACCAAAAGACGATTCAGTTTCTTTCCCTTTTATTTAATGTGCTTGAGCTTTTGATTTTACCATTTGATAAGGACTTTCCGATTTGAATTTTCCTCGGAGTTAATTCGGTATTTTTGTTGGCATACTTTTTTCCATCGAACACTTGCAAACTAAAACATTCATAGATAATATCGAAATTACAGTCACGTAACATCAATGCCAGAAGAATAGTCGGTTAACTAACCAATGTACGAAAATAACTTAACTAACGTTTCATTTCCCTATTAAAACCCCAGTTAATTCGGTATTTTTGAGTCATATAAGTTAAGTTTGATGAAGTCTCCCGCCTTTTACAAACAAACAGATGCCGAATGTTATATAAAAACTAACTTGTCAAAACAAGAAACACGAAGACATGAAAGATACATGGTATCAAAATAAGAAACAGGAAGATACATGATATCTATTATAAGTAACACCTAAGTATTCTTAACAGATTTGTTGACACAGAAGGTATACCAGACGCTTACGTACTCAACTGTATGTTTTGAAGCTACCAAACTACAGTCAAACCCGCTCAAGAGACCACCTATACTAAGCAAAAATATGTATCATAAGACAATTAAATTTAGATCCCCCCTGTAGTACATTTTAAATAAATTGAATCTGTATTAAAAGACCACCTGTCTTAAGAGACAACTTGTTTCTCTTCCTTAAGTGGACTCTTAAAACAGTTTCACTGTAATTTGATATTTTTAGCCCTCTGACGAACTCTTGCAGACGACAAGTGTATGCAATTGTTATGTTATTTGCTTGACATAAGACATGTTTCATTAATTTATTTTTTACTTATACATTTTTGTACGTAAACATGATAAACAGTTGCTGATTAAGAGGCCTTGGGTCTCAGTGGTTGTTGTTATTTATTTCCCTACTATATGCACTGGTTGGTGCATTCGACATTCCGTATATTGGAGAGAAAATAACTGCAGCAAACTCTATGAGATTTAATTGAGTAACAAAACAAATACTTAACACATATTAATTGCAGGGAAAATGACGAATGTTAAATACCGCACTTGTTCAAAGCGCTTACCCCATTTTTATTACAGGTAGTTTTACGTTTCTATTGGTTTTATTAATTACTTTACCAAATATTAGAATTCTGCACAAACTTGACCTTGAAATCAAGTTCTGGAAAATTCGATCTGACTGTAGAATATCGAACTGTGTCAACGTTTTTATCTTATCAGATTGAAGAAAATTAATTTCAAATTTTAATTTGGGGAATAGAATCTGATGTTTAGTTTTGCAAGTTTGAATTTGAATTTTTGTTTTTCATGATTTATCTTTTTTTTAAATATTTTATTGTTATTTGTTTGATAATTGTTGTTATTTAAGCCTGGCGTTGTTTTA
>NW_027268170.1:0-27039 GCF_963676685.1 Mytilus edulis
AAAACTCTGATATAATAATTTGCCCTATGCTTTGAAAAACAATTGTAGAAGAAAGAAAATGCAAAATGTTGGACAGTGGTTAAGCAGAAAAGTTTCACTTCTTGAAAAACAGTGCTTTATATAACATCATTCTTATTTAACATGTTATCAACCTTCATGCCTTACATGACTGTGACTTCTGCGCACTAAACAACTTTCAAAGCTTGTACATTGTATATATATTTATAAGAAAGAAACATTAAATAACAAAACAAAATTACAATTGTAAAAATAGGACAATTTAAGATGAAAGTACGATTTGAGAGTGTTCGCGGTTACTGACAGCTAGTTATAAAAACCAAAAACATTAATAATAAAAAAAAAATCATATATCAGAGACTAAAATCAACTAAAACACATCCCAGGGATTTAGTATTTTAACGACATGGACTGTTACATAGGCTATATAAATATTGCTTTAAATTATAAACTAAATTTAATGAATAATATTCAGATCAAAACAAGTAAAAACGATTTAGTTTTAACAGGAATGTAAACGGCGAAATCATCGAACAAACAGTAAATATGAGGAGTTTGATAACAAAGAGGGGAATATTAACAACGTAATGTTTGTATAATTTTCCTATTTCAAAACGTTAATAGCAGTAAATTATCTACAAAACACAACAAAATGTAGAAAAAAAAACCACAATCATTCAAAAAAAACCCAAACAAACAAACAACAACAACAGCAACAAATGATAACAATAACAAAACATAGTACGAAATAAACATAAACTCAGTCACAAAAGGTTCACATCATAGTTTTTATTTTTTCGTGCAACGTTCATGACAGAAATTATTTCACGTTCAACGTGAAATGATGTCTTATTTCACTTTTTTTTTTTAACGTCAAGCACCCACCTCCCCCCTTTTACACCCTAATAGAATTTTGTGTAATTAGTTTTAAAAAAAAAACCCATTTTTTTCAATATTTTAACATTCCTTTCAGGTGTTAATGCATTACTGAGAAAAGTAGCAACAAAAGTTTCCCCTGAAACAGAACTCACTATGTCGGGAGGGAAAATTAAAATAGCAATGAAAACAGGTTTGTTTACTAGTGTGGACGAATTCTCATTGGGTGAAGAATATATGAAAGAAATTCAAGGCACTTGGATGAAGGTAAATTATTATTTTAACTTGTATTATGTATTCTAATATGGTTTAAAGGTTGCAATTTTGTATATATCGACATTGCAATTTTATCATGGGAACTCCCTTTGCAACTAAAACTGTGTCACTTTCACTATTAAGTTTCTTGAAAACTTTTAGGCTCTATCATGTTTTTCTATACTTTTATATAACATTCCGAATTTATGTCTCTATGAGATGAAACGCAGAAAACATATCTTGAACCAGTACGTCAACAAATTAAACATATCTATGAATAGTATATATCTTCCTAAAAGAGGTGTGACTTTTGAAACAGCTGTATTTACAAAGTGCAACCTATCGGTTTTTCATTTGTGTTTTGAGTTGGCTGCTTACTCGATGCACTATACCTCCATTTTCTCACATTTATAACTAAAGTAATAAGCAGTCTGGGAATTGATGGCAAGCCATAACCATACAATGTCATGGTAACCCATAACCTTCAAAGACATTATGGATATCCATAACTGTGCATTTTGAAGGTGGGAGAAATTATTTTTCATTTATCTTGATAAGTTTATGGGCATCCATTGCCTTTCTAGTTAGGGGTTTACCATAACCTTCAGTCATAAAAAGGTTTTGGTAATCCATACAATAAACAAAAGGCTATATTTCAAATCTATCTTCCTGATCCATATGCTGATCATGGCATCCATTTCAGAATTTCAGAATACAATACAATTATTAGAGAAAATATAAATGTTAGACCTTTTGATTGGAGTATAAACCCAGCAAACACAAAAACATCTTTAAAATGTTATTTTAAAAATGTTGTGTCTAATGCCATGAAAATATATGATAAGTGCGTGATAAAGTTAGAACCGTTGAACAAACAGATAAAATAAATCGCAAAACAGATGTGTTAACGGACGGAGCCAACTATAGCTTACTATACGATATGGGTGTTTCTCTCTTTTCAAAGCCGCACGGTGACCTGTATAATTGTCACACCATTGTCTGTAATCTGTATTGACAGTTGTTTCATTGGCAGTCATACTACATCTCATTTTCATATTTGAATATAGACGTACAACCAGAAGCTAAATGTATCATAGCTTTTTTATACATCATCCTACACTGGAGTAGTTTTTAAACTTTAATGTAGTGTCCAGGTAGTTATTGTTTTTGGCTTTTCGTTTTTATCCTTTTTCTGATTTTGTTTTGAGCGTTCCTGACGTAGGACTAACGGAATTTATAAAGTGTTAATTCATTCCGTATTTTGTTGCCACGGAGAAATTTGATAACGGTCCCTTCTGTTTTTATACATAAAAAAAATGTGATATGAGTTCCAATGAGACAACTCTCCATCCAAGTCACAATTTGTAAAGCTAAACCTTTATAGGTCAAAGTACGGCCTTCAACACTGAGTCATGGCTCACACCGAACAGCAATCCGTAAAGGGCCCCAACAAATGACTAGTGAAAAACCATTCAACTGGAAAACCAATGGTCTAATATATATAAAAAACAAGAATGTGTCCCAAGTACACGGATGCCCCATCCGCACTTTCATTTTCTATGTTCAGTGGACCGTGAAAATGGGATAAGATCTCCAATATGGCATTAAAATTAGAAAGATCATATCATAGGGAACATGTTTACTAAGTTTCAAGTTGATTGGACTTCAACTGCATCAAATACTACCTCGACCAAAAACTTTAACCTGGACCAAAAACTTTAACCTGAAGCGGGACGAACGGACGGACAGACGAACGAACGATCGGACGAACGTACGAACGAACGGACGGACGCACAGACCGGAGAACATAATGTCCATAAATGGGGCATAAAAAACGAGAAACGAGAAATACTTATGAACCGCATCAACAATTAAACGACAACCACTGTATAGCAGGTCCCTTACTGTTTTTTTATATTCTTTTGTCATGTAATTACTTTACTAAAAGTATGCATGTTTCATTAACAGGCTAAAGGAGAATATGAAGAAGGAAAACTTATTATCGTACAAACTCCAATAGATCCTAAAAATAAGATGAAATCACAAACAGTACACCGTGAAATTGTTGATGACGAATTAGTCATGGTAAGTTTTACATGTTACTCATAAATGTGGAAGTGAAAGTCATATGAAACTTTAAATAAAAAAAAAAAATATGAATATTTTTTCATAACTGAATTGCTAGTTTTTAATATAAATCTTATGTACCTATACTTTTTAGCTCACCTGGCCCGAAGGGCCAAGTGAGCCTTTCTCATCACTTGGCGTCCGGCGTCCGGCGTCCGTCGTCTGTCGTCGTCCGGCGTCGTTAACTTTTACAAAAATCTTCTCCTCTGAAACTACTGGGCCAAATTTAACCAAACTTGGCCATAATCATCATTGGGGTATCTAGTTTAAAAAATGTGTCCGGTGACCCGGCCAACCAACCAAGATGGCCGCCATGGCTAAAAATAGAACATAGGGGTAAAATACAGTTTTTGGCTTATAACTCAAAAACCAAAGCATTTAGAGCAAATCTGACATGGGGTAATATTGTTCATCAGGTCAAGATCTATCTGCCCTGAAATTTTCAGATGAATCGGACATTCCGTTGTTGGGTTGCTGCCCCTGAAATTGTAATTTTAAGGAAATTTTGCTGTTTTTGGTTATTATCTTGAATATTATTATAGATATAGATACACTTTAAACAACAATAATGTTCAGCAAAGTAAGATGTACAAATAAGTCAACATGACCAAAATGGTCAGTTGACCACTTTAGGAGTTATTGCCCTTTATAGTCAATTTTTAACCATTTTTCGTAAATCTTAGTAATTTTTTAGAAAAATCTTCTCCTCTGAAACTACTGGGCCAAATTTAATCAAACTTAGCCATAATCATCATTGGGGTATCTAGTTAAAAAATGTGTCCGGTAACTCGACCAACAAACCAAGATGGCTGCCATGGCTAAAAATAGAACATGGGGTAAAATGCAGTTTTTGGCTTATAACCCAAAAACCAAAGCATTAAGAGCAAATCTGACAGGAAGTAAAATTGTTGATCAGGTCACGATCTATCTGCCCTGGAATTTTCAGATGAATCGGATAATCGGTTGTTAGGTTGCTGCCCCTGAATTGGTAATTTTGAGGAAATTTTGCTGTTTTTTTTGTTATTATCTTGAATATTATTATAGATAGAGATAAACTGTAAACAGCAAAAATGTACAGCAAAGTAAGAACTAAAAATAAGTCAGTATGACCAAAATAATCAATTGACCCCCTAAGGAGTTATTGCCCTTCATAGTCAATTTTTAACAATTTTCTTAAAATTTGAAGATTTTCAATAACATTTTCCACAGAAAGTACTGTTATAGATAGAGATAATTGTAAGCAGCAACAATGTTTAGTAAAGTAAGATCTACAAACACATCACCATCACCAAAACACAATTTTGTCATGAATCCATTTGTGTCCATTGTTTAATATTCACATAGACCAAGGTGAGCGACACAGGCTCTTTAGAGCCTCTAGTTTCTGAAGTGCTAGGTCAGCTCCTAATCATCAGCATACCACCACATCTGCACATATGAAATATGTAAATTCTCTAAATGTCGTCTATCTCTTATCAAATGTTATTCAATTTCTTTTTTCTTCAATTTTCAGACACTGTTTGTTGGTGATGTTGTTTGTAAAAGGTTCTTTAAGAAGATGACATAAAAACTAATGTCTCTTTGACATCAATAGATACTTTGTCTCATGTGTCTCTTTGACAACAATAGATACTTTGTCTCATGTGTCTCTTTGACAACAATAGATAATTTGTCTCATGTGCATAATGTTAATATATATATATATATATATATATATATATATATATATATATATATATATATATATATATATATATATATAAATTTGGTGTATTTACTGTCTTCTGATTGGTTAAAATTATTAGTTTTATTTTGAATGTTGTCAATTTTCATGGCGACACGCCCACTCTGACGTTGTATATTCATACGCCAACTTGTGTATACGTTATTGTTAATATAAATAATATAAAAAGTTCTTTGAGCCTTATTTTTGGTAGAAATTTATTTAAAATGAATGGCAATAATTTATTTTGATTTTATTGAACCATAAAACTAATTTTTGACTCTTCACATTTTACATAATCCGCTTCGCGGATTATTCAATGTGAACAGTCAAAAATTAGTTTTATGGTTCAATAAATTCAAAATAATTAATAGCCATTCATTAAGTATCTAAAGTATATATGTGTTTTTGTTCGTTTTAGTCACACATCCTATAAGTTGATTTATATGACAAGCACGTTTGTACTCAAAGGGTGGATCTATGACATAAAAATAACGGAAATGGGGAATGTAACAAAGAAACAATAACCCGATAAAAGATTAAAAAACAGATTGTTACACCACTGTCCCTTGTTTGGGGCCCTTGTTTGGAGGGATAGCGCCCGCAAACATGTTTCACTCCGCAATATTCTTATGAGCCTGTCCCAAGTTAGGAGCCTGTAGTTTATTGGTTGTCGTTTGTTGATGTATTACATATGTACAGTATGTGCCTGCCCCAAGTCAAGAGCATGTTCTTTTAAAGTGGCTGTCGTTTGTCGCTGTGTTACAAATTTGTTTTTCGTTCATTTATTTTGTACATATATTAGGCAGTTTGTTCTTTCGTTTAAAACTGTTTTGCATTTATCATTTAGGGGCCTATTACAGATTTCAATGCGGTTTAGGCTTTGGTCATTTTTGAAGGCCGTATACGATGACCTTTAGTTGTTAAATTATGTGTCATTTGGTCTCTTGTGAATAGTTGTCTCGTTGACAATCATACCACATCTTTTTTATATTAAAAAAGGCCAGATTTTAGTCTAAACATATTTTATTTGTTCAAGTACAAATTGGATAAGACACAAGTCAAACAGACTTTTTTTACATTTAACATTTATGGCAATATAATACAAATTATATGTGTGAGCATGCATGTAAAGAATGGTATATCTATTGAATATATATATGGGTTTTTTGTCAAAAGACAGAAAAGTGAAGAAAGAAAGAAAACAAAGACTAGAGGTTCCTGATTCATGACAGGCGCAAAAATGTGGAGGGAATAAATGTTTTGCGACACCTCAACCCTCCCTTTATACCTAAAACCAATGTGCAAGAAACAAACACTCAGACATGTTGCCAGTAAAACTCAATTTAAAAGAAGTCCGAGTTATTATATATAAATGAGTGCGCTGAATATACATAAAGAGAAAAAGAGAGGGCGAGAGTGCATTTTTTATACTTTAAGGAAAGATAATGAAACTGTCATCACTATTGAGAAATAAATGGATAAAGTTATTGATAAATGAGACTCATAAGTAGACACAGAAAAAGAGTGAGTTAAGAGATGTTTCCAACGTTGAAGTTTGAATTCTAAGGTTCGGAATCTGAACCGAGCAAAACAACAAAAACTCTGACTTGCTTAGTTTAGCTCAATGATTTCCTCACCTTTTTGTAAATTGTTAGTACATTAATGAATTCTATTTCACATCTAAAAAAATCCAATATAATATATATACCAGTGAATTATAAGAGGAAAACAAACAAACAATTCGTTGCTTAGTTACAAGTAAACTGTCCCGCAAACGTATACTTAATGATTACATTTGTTTAATAGCTAATGTTAACAGCTCCAATCTTTCAAATTAAATTGAAATTGGTGCAATACATTTTAGTAAAACAAGGCCCAATTCATATGTATCAATGTGTATGTCATGATATTTTAAGGTTTAAGTTCTGTTTCGTACAATCTTGAAGGACCGTCTATCAACTGAAACATATATTTTGATATCCTATTTATTTGGCAGTATTTAATTCGATTGGTGTTTTTTAATAATTCACCAAATATCATGTTTGATAACTACATGGACTGATTTTTTCAAAACATCATAAGATGATTCGGCTGTTATTGTATTTGTTTCTAACTTTAGATTGATATAACATAGGATACTTAACGTTCAGTAGCAAATATGTCATGCATGTTCAAGAATATCTCACGTGATACATAGTAATAATGTTGTAATTCCACTTTACGATTTTAAAAAAGAGCATACATGTATTTCAAGTTGTATTTGTGTGAACGAAATAAGACAGTGTATATAATGTAATGTTGGAGGTCATGTGTACGATTCCTTGCCTGATACATTTGAGTCTCTAAGAGAATATTTGGCTCATGACCCATAAATGACTTAATTCTAAATATTTGAATTTAATATTGAAAGTTATTATCAAATCAAGAATAGCAGTAATAGGTACATATTCAGTTTGAAGTTCACCTGGATGAAAGACCAAATAAGCTTTTCTCGTCACTTGGCGTCCGTCATCCATCGTTGCCCGATAACTTTAATTTGCAAAAATCTTATGCTCTGAAACTACTTGGCTAAATTTGACCAATGTGGCCACAATCTTACTTCGTATATCGATGTATATCTTGTTTCAAAATGTGTCCGATGAACGCGCCAATAAACCAAGATGGCTAAACATATCTAACATAGGGATAAAATGCAACTTTTGTCGCAATCTTGAAAACTCTTTTTTTTTTGGACATCTGCTTGACCACAATTTTTTTGTTCATCAAATTGGGGATCAGTTTTTATGATGAAAAAACATACCCACCCCCTTTTTTTGCCACTCCTTGAGGTTCCCTCAGTTGGTTGGCGATGTATACTGTCGATACAAACTTTGTGGAGTTTATATGTATAAACTAAAGATTTTTTTTTATTTCCTAATCTAGAGTTTTCCATTTAGCTAATAAGTTAATATGTGGAACGTTCAATAATGTGTATAGACACTTATTATAATATTACAATAAGAGAAACTCCTTGTACTAATGTGTTATGTGACACGATGCATAATGCCATTCCGATGCATATGAATGCATTCTAAATTTCCTTGTACAATCGATAGCTTACAAAGTTTGACAGAAACGTTACTTATACATGTTATACATTCTTCTTTTCACTCATATAAACTAGTTTTTTTCAAACCGTTAAGGGTAAAATCCCACTCAGTTCAAGATGTAGAACGTTATTAATGAATGAGATACAGGTAAATGACAATATTCAATATTTATGTTTGTATACGACGTTCCGGTCTACCTCTCCGTTACCTGAACGTTCCACATTGTAAACCTGTATAATTCCGATAGTATATAAGATGCGTATTCTCAACCTTTAAAACATCATTTATTTCTCCGTCTACTTCGCGTTACATTATAGTAAAAAGAATAAAAAATGTCTTCTGATGATTTGAAAACTGCACTTGGAGGAAAATGGAAGGTTTACAAAAGTGAAAAGTTTGAAGAATTTCTAAAAGAAATGGGTAAGTGATAATATCAATGTCAGATGGTTGGTTTTCTTGTATAGATTTTTTTGCATGTTGACATGCGTTATTTTCATAGCAAATATATAGAGTTTTCTCGTCGAAGGCCACACGTAGATAATCATTCCACATCTCCTTATTATTTTTTGAAAACAAAGTATAAATATAAAGAACAAATAAGTTGTCGGACCGAAATTGGTTCATAGTTCATCGACGAATAGAGCATTTGAGGCGCTAGCTATGGGAGGGCTTGGGTACACTCAGAATAAAAGTTATTAATATAATTAAAAAAAAATCGACCAACACATAATCAAACGAATTGCGACGGCAAGACAAACAGCTATACAAAGTACCGATTCACTTATAGACCCCCATCCCCATCCCCTTAAAAAGTACAAAACCGATGTTCCTTAAATTGAAGTTGTTGTGCTGATTTTGTGACGGAATAAAATCCTGATAATTGGCGTTTCGTTATTTTGAAAAATAAGAGCAAAACATTGATGAGCTAGTGGCTACGGGAAGTATAACATGTCAATTGTCATTCGGTGACACAAATATTCATTAACGGCTAACAAAAGCCTTACCATGTATGTGTGTCAGGTAAAGTATACGTACATGTACCATGACTGTATCGTCTAATTGATTTTATCTTATTTTTCCTATAATTCAACTTCAATTGAATTGTCAATATTCATGATCAGTCATCTTGCATCGGTATCACAACTCGTGCAAAGTTTTTAGAAAGTTATAAATTGATAAAACCTTTCACTGCTAACTACTTGTTATGGAATAGAATACTTCTGTTTGAATAATATGAATACACTTGCAGCTGCATATTTATTAGAATGGAGACCTAACTCGGAACTGCTGTTTAAATGCAGGGGTGAATTAGATCAGAGTTATTGTTTATTAAGCGAATTAGATCAGATCTATGGACAAAAATGATGTTGAAAAATATTTTGAACAAATGTTTTTAACTTTATATTTAAAAAAAAACCCAAAAAAACAAAATATTTATACTCTACCAAAAATAAATTTAAGTAACCAAGCAAATAAGCCATTTGGTACAATTTTCACTTGGCAAAAACATTATTATAATTATGTTAACTACATTCTGTTTTTTTATTCTGTGAATTAATGCTATATTTCAAGTTTTGAATATAAGTTACAATGTAGATTAATGCATTTTCAGTTTGTATGATCATTTTTCGTACTTAAACTTACATATATTGAATCCAACTGAATGTGTTAACTTTATTCATTTACAGGTATCAATCTTGTGATGAGAAAGGCTGTTGCCAATATGTCACCAACAAATACCTTTACCATCGATGGCAATAGCATAACAATTAATATAGAAGCTGGACCAAAGAAAATGGAAGAAAAATACACGTTAAATGAAGAGGTAGACAGGAAAACAGATGCAGGGGAAATGGTCAAGGTAACTATGGTCTTCGTGTAGCCATTTTTCTTTTAACCGTATGCTATAAATGAGAGCATAATATTTTATTTTTCAAATTTCCTCCTCAACGGTGGTCGTGTTGTCGCGAACTTCTCTTGATCCTTGATCGGGTCAGACTAAAGACCTGAACTTTGTATTTGCTACGTAAGTAAGTGACGTACTTTGTTTTCTGGTGGGATGATGTCGTTGGACGTTGAACACCAATCATTTAACATCTGCATCATCAACCATATACATGCATAGGTTGCAAAATTTGAAAAAAATGATGTATTCGGGATTTCTTTTCCGTTTTTCTCTCAAAAGTTTTAGATGTATGCAATTTACTGTTTATGAACTGCATATTTTAGTAAAATAAACTATTATCCGGTATATATGCATAAATCGGAAGACGAAAAAAAAATGGACAGAGAACCAAAAACTTATTGAAAACAACAAAAATAAAGTGCAGAATTCTTTTTGATTTGATTTTTGCATGTCTTGTTAAACAATAGGATTTGTGATAGATTTACATATGTTTTGATATATCTGACTTCTTCAAGGAGTTGTATAGTTTGTTGTGACTCTTTTTGATAATAATCTTATATTGTAGTCGAAAGCGACGTTTGTCGACGGTAAATTGACAATAGTAAATACTCCTACTGAGGCTACTAAGAAAGTTGTAACAGTAGTCAGAGAAAAACAAGGAGATGATCTTGTCATGGTAAGTCTTTAAAGAATATTGGTTTGTTATGGGGAGTAGGCCTGTTTAATTAATATTGGTTTGTTATGGGGAGTAGGCCTGTTTAATTAATATTGGTTTGTTATGGGCAGTAGGCCTGATTGTTGGATATTGAAGACCCATTGGTGGCCTTCGGTTGTGCTCTGCTCTTTTGTCGGATTGTTGTCTCTTTGACATATTCCCGATTTCAATTCTCAATTTCATTTTTGTGTTTTGGGCTCTAAAATACGCCTGTTTATTGGATATTTGTCAATTCTATTTGTCAAAAGCTAATTATATAGCAATATAACATTTACATGGGAGTTAGCGTTTATGTTACCATTGACAAACACTTTTTTGAATTTACTAACTATTTTTGTTAATTGATGGGGGGTGGGGGTACTGACTATCGTTTCGGTTATATCTGTGCCGACAACACTTTCGAAATCATACCCTGTTTTAACCAGTAAACATTGAAAAACGTACCCTGTTCTAGACTCGCTCAGAAAATGTATACCCTGTTCTAGACACGTTTTTTTACTTTAATTGACCAAGGATTAAGAAGAAAGTAAAACAAAAGATTTCTGATCATCTCTTTTTGGTTCTATAAACATTTAAATAAGTTATCCTGTTCTAGACAAATACTTTGTTTAAAAGAAGACACCAGCGGGGGATGAAAAGGCGAGCCTATTCTAACCAGCAGGACATAAAAAGGGACCCTGTTCTAACCAGAAGACTGATCAGGGGATGAAAAAGGGACCCTTTTGTGCGGCACACTCATACCACTAAATATATTGGAAGTACCCCCCCCACCCCCCCCCCCCCCCCCCCCGGTGTAGGGATAACCGTTAAAAATACATGCGTATAAAGGTCATCTTTTAAGAATATGTAATAAATATAATTTCATTTATACTACACTTTTATAGTTCTACATGACACATGATAATTTTAGTTTTGCCTGCGGACTTTATTTATAAGAAATGTGTGTTAAAGTTTTGACAAAAAAATACACATAAAAGTATTTTTAAATATGCCAGTTTTGTTATTTTCAGACTATGACTCGTGGAGATGTGTCGGCTAAAAGATATTTCAAGAAGGCATAAACCTGTTACTTTGAACTTTACGTAGGAATTACATAGGATAACACCTAAATCATGTGACCATCCAGATTTCGCACGTCGCTTTTAGTATTAAACCTTAGAATGTGTTCTATGAAGATTGTGTAGATTCTGTATATTCAGTGACATTGTTTACCTCTTGGTTTGTGAAATTTTAAAAATCAACAACCCAATAAATTTGTCTCTGACTTCAATTTACTATCCATTCATTTATTTTAGCAATACATTTTCTCAAATTTTCATATGAACATACAGTTTTGATATCCACTGCTGCATTGTAAGGCAAAATGTCAGCATCTAGTCAACACACTCTTATTTTCCAGTTGCAGTAAAATGGAACCCAATTCAATCCTCTTCAATGGCAGGCAAGGCCATTTTAAAGTGTACGCACGAACATCGTACAGTGGTCTGAATGCTTACCATTTCTATGTATTGTGGCAGACAGTATTATTATGTAATTATTATCTCCCGTATTTACACTCAAAATTTCATATTTCTTAATTCAATAATTCACATGATGATTATTCAGTACATCTAGGAGAGTACATACTTGTTAAATTGAATAGATATTTGTATTTTGAATTCATTAGTTAAAGATATTTATTTGTATGCTGAAGTTTAGAATTTCGGTTTATTTTAGTTGCAAGTCGTTTGGAATTGTTAAATTGAATGAACTGAAGCGTAATGTTCAGTCTAATATCAGTAAACTGTGCATATTAAAATCTGTCTCTATGGATAGTATATCTACTTCATGCATCTACGAGTAAAATTAAAATCATTGAATGCACCATTTCTGTACATTGAAAACTCATGATAAATGTTGTATTTGAAGAATAAATTACTAGTACATGCATATATATTGTTTTTACTGATTTTTTTTTCATTAACTAAGTTGTCAAGATAGCGAATTTACACTTGGCATCCATCGTCTCCGTGTAAATCAGTTAACAAACTAGATCAGACTGTGTGTGGTGTGCATTATCTAACCTGCAACGGAATTGTTCCTGCTACAGTAGCAACATCTTGCTACATGTCCCTTCCTAATTATGTTTTTTCTTCTTTTTTTCAATTTTGCCCCTTTAATAATTTTACTGCTATAACTAGGAGATTACAATTATACTGACATATCTCCAAAGGCAATCAGTAGGCTGGCACTTATCAGTAAACATATAAATAAGTAAGAGGGAAAAAATAGAAATGGAATTGTAGCAAGTCTAGCAAGTACTGTACAAACAGCTGCATATAGTTATAGATTATCGTTGAATCATCTCAACGAGATTGATTCTCTCGCTTGAGCCGGTTTTGTTTTTTTTTCTCGCTGTGATGAAAACCCATTGGTGGCATTGAGCTATTGACTGCTGATCAAGCTATTAACTCTTTGACACGTTTTCAATTTTTATTCTCAATATTATTTACCATTCCATACTGCCGTGTATATCAAATAAATTTTATTTTGATTGAACAATAAATATATTGCTCCACGTTTATATCCTCACAGTTTAAAAGGTAGAACTTTGACTGTATCTGTATCTGACTTTTGTATTTTCTTTTCAGACAATATGTCCTCATAATCCAATTGTGACTCTAATGATTCTACTAACATCCATTATCCTTTGGAGTTATTAAAAAAAGAAATACATGAAACACAATCAAATCGTCTAATGACGGACGGAGAATGATGAGATTCATGAAATAACGCTATATTTTTTTTTATAAACCCCAATAATACAATGTGGTTACAGAAAAAAATAATGTCGCACATTATAAACAATGTGGGTGTTTTCTTGATATTATCCATGGCTGATAATGTCTGATGTTTGCTGGGTAATAATGTCATGAATGATTTGTATAATGCATGGAGGAACATATGAAATTCAAAGAAAATATAACATAAACAAAAAAAAAATGAAAAGGATAGAATATAGTTGAGTCTTAGAAAAATAGTCATATAGTACAAGAACTATAGTATATGAATTCAGGTAATGCATGAAAAATTATCTCTTTACACCTGACAGGAATATCATACCATTACCCACGCTTCAGAAGGATCACGAGTTTCTGCTTCGCGTTTGGTTTGTATTGTACGTTATAAGCATTACCCGTAGAGGTATGACATAGTGTCAAGAGTTATAATTGCTTTTAAAAAATTTCGTGTTATATTTCCATTTTAATTGTTTTACAGAACTGTAAGTTTCTTTTAGTTAATGCAGTCTTAGTGACTCATTTCCAAATCTATTATCTCCATATACAAATCGTCTAAGTCCTCCTCACTACAGTAGGAGCGACCTATAGACTTGAGTGGTATCTGTTGAGGTTTTCCGTCTCTCTTCTGAATCTCTTGTCATATCTTTGCTTTCGTGTTGATTAGTCGTTAGTTTTCACTGTTGTGAGTCGAGTGCTTGTGTATTATTATTATTTGTCTATTTGTCTTTTTTTTGTTAGCAATGGTGTTGTCACTTTAGTTTCGATCTATGAGTATGACTGTCCGTCTGGTATCTGTCGCCCTTCTGTCATCACTTACAATATTTACCTCGATCTTTACAGATGAAATATATACTACATACACATGCAAATATCAATTGAATGTATACTTGCCATCAATGGCGGATCCAGCCATTTTAAAAAGGGGGGGGTCCCAACCCAGAGTAAAGGGGGGGGGGGGGTTTCAACTATATGCTCCCATTCAAATGCATTGATCGGCCAAAAAAAAGGGGGTTCCAACCCCCGGAACCCCAACCCCCTGGATCCGCCACTGCTTGCCATACGTATAGTTATCATGATATGCTATTAATGGAATACATCATCGATTTGAAAAGGCTATGATATACAATCATGTACTATTAATATTGGTATTTACATATGATAATAACAAGAACATTTGTATAAGTAGTACTGTAATAGGCATACCAGCACAGAATTAGCAAGGATTAGCAAAAATGTAAGGAATGTGGTCACGATGAATGTGGTCACGTGAAATCACGTGGAATGTGGTCATGAGGAATGTAGCAATATAATGTGGTCATGAGCTATGTAGCTAGCTTTGAATGTAAGGAATGTAGAAATAAAAAGAACGTCTTTTAATGAAATGTGATATTGTAGAAACTTCAAACACTCTAATATTTTAGTAATCAATAATCCTATTTAAAAATGAGTCTAAAATTTGTTTTTGGTGATTTGCTAACAATCGGAGATGTCGATATTATTGTACATCAAGTAAACTGTCTATGTGTAAAGCCACATGGGTTATCAAAGACAATTGCAATAAAATATCCCTGGGCAGATATATATTCCAAACGACGCGCTGAAGGTCATAAAAATTTAGCCGTTCTAGAAGACAGAGGAGAACCTGGTACTGTAAAACGTTTTCGATCCCCACATCAATTGCACCCAGATGTTGCTTGTTTTTTAAGTCAGTGGGATTTCGGTGCTGCAGATAGGAATTTTAGAAATATTCCACCCTATAAAGATACTCGGGGAAACCGAATCATTTGGTTCAAACAGTGCTTAGAACAACTTAAAGAACTAAACGTTAAAACTGTTGGACTACCTGATCACATCGGTTGTGGATTGGGAGGAGGAGATTGGACAACATATTTCCAAATCATAGAAAATTTCGCCAAAGCAAACGACATAAACTTTATACTAGTTAGACAATCCTTTTTACAAAAATGGATATAGAAACAGACTCGTTATGCTCAAAAATGTTTTCATTTAATCCTGTACACCCAACGAAAATGTATTACATCGATAGGGAACAAACATTTGAGAATTGGCCAAGACAGATTGTGCAGAAACCACAACACTTGATTCAAAACGGATTCTTTTATACCGGGATTGGAGATCGAGTGACTTGTTTCTATTGCAACATAACCATAAAACAGTGGGAAGCATCCGATTGTGTAGAAACAGAACACCAAAAATGGGAACCAAATTGTTTATTTGCAAAAATGGTGACTAATAAAGTACCATTCTTCAATTATTTTTCGACGTAGACATTGCTTATATTTTTTTTTCTATGGAATTTTATCAAATATCAATCATAGGAACAACATACCTCAAATAGTTTTGGTATGAATTTCTTTGGAATGTTGAATTCTTCAATATAAAAGAGTATGATCACTTCTTTTTCCACTATAGACACATTTAACTTCAGAATGGATGTAGGTGAAAACAGCATTTGCTTCATGCTTAGTATTTATAACGTCAAGTTTGCTTCTAAACTGAGAGAAGACATTGTCGAACTATCAATAAAATATTGTTATGGTTGTGCTGTAGACCATCCCAGTCAGATACAACATACATGTTTAATGTGGAACGAGTTGGAACATTTGGAGATGCATTTTGAAGAGGCCTTATCTGACATCGACCACAAAGCAGTTCGCACAAAGTGGCAACAAGAAATGAAAAAAATTGAACAATCCGATTGGACAAGCAGTTACACTGTAGACATAAGTGAACATGCGAGGAATACATTTCTTAAACTACTCGACGATGTTGAATGGTGTAGGAAAAATTTACCAAAACCAGATAGACTTTACAAGGATGTACAGGACTTCTGTGCACTCTTTCAAAGGTTCTTTGCAGAGGAACACAACATATAAATCTCTGTTTTACAATTCAGCTCTGTAAAACCTGATAATGTTTAGACAAATTATGCATAACTCCGTTTTTCTGAAAACTATTTACCTAGTGGACCCAAATGAAAGAAAGACGTTAGTTCGATTTATGGAGGATGAACATATCCAAACTTTGTGTGCTATTGCTAAAAACATTTTACAAGGAAGAATAACAGTCAGCATTGCCAACCAGCAAAAGTTAAACCAATACAAGACTGTAATCCGATCAATAGCCAGCTCTAGAATTGATATGACAAGAAAAAGAAAAACGTTATTATCTTTTAATCATTTAATACATCTTTTGATAAAACCTATTATATACATACTAGATGAGTGTTGATCTGTTTATTAAAAATCCATTATGCACAACTGTACATATATTCAATAAAAATTGTATCAACATGTATAAGTAGTTCATTCGTTTTTATTTTTTGTCATTTCACAGTTCACCATCAATCAATTATCACAATCATCCACATTATCAATATGGTGAAAAGGCAGGATTATAAGAGAGTAGACTCCATTTTGAAAAAGATTTATTATGATTTATCCGCAGCAGGTGCATATCTTGGTCCTGACAAGCTGTATCAGGTTTTAAAAGCCAGAGGTGTTAAGAATGTTGGTAAACACTCCATCAGATCATGGTTGCAGAATCAAGATAATTACAGTTTGCAAAAGCCTGCACGGAAAACTTTTAAAAAGGCAAAAGTTGTGGTATCCGGAATTGATGATCAGTTGGATGCTGATTTGGCTGATTTATCCTCACTATCTAAAGAGAATGGAGATGTGAAACATCTTCTTTTTGTTATAGATATCTTCTCCAAATATCTTTGGGTGGAACCTCTGAAAAATAAAACAGCAAAAGAAGTTATAAGAGGTTTTCAAAGCATATTTAATCAAGGAAGAAAATGTAAAAAACTAAGAACTGACAATGGAACAGAATTTACTTCAAATATTACACGCAAATATTTGAAGACTGAAGATATTTATTTTTTCACCACACCAAAACTCATCAACGAAGGCCAACATAGCTGAACGAGTTATTCAAACTATCAAGAACATGATGTTTCGCTATTTTACAAAACAAAGAACACATCGCTACATTGATGTGCTACCAGACATCATAAAAAGTTACAATGCAACGCCGCATAGAAGTTTAAATAATATAGCACCCAAGGATGTTAAATTGACCAACGAAGCCGATATATGGGCATACATGTATTTAAAACCAAGAAAAATGAAAAACAAGAAAACAGTTACACCATACCATTATAAGCGCAATGATCTCGTAAGACTTTCGCATAAAAATATGATATTTGATCGATCATATGATGAACATTTTACTAGAGAAATTTTTAAATTAGTCAGAGGATGAGAATGCAATCAATTGTGTTTATGTGATTAAAGATTTTATGGATCAACCAGTTCGCGGCCATTTTTATAAGAGCGAGCTCCAGAGAGTAAACAAAGATGAAGATGCTTTATGGTTCATAGAAAAGAAAATTAAAAAAACGCAAACTAAAAGGTGAAGTTCAGTGGTTAGTAAAATTTGATGGATGGCCTGATAAATATAATCAGTGGATTCCAGAGAAAGATATCACTGACGCAGCGGAGGCGTAGCAGTTAAGATGAGTATCTATGTTGTTCTCAGTAGTGATGGGTCATCTCCATATTATCCAGACAATTCACCATATAAATTCAAATCACATTTAAATGCTCCTATTGTTTTAGATGGAACATGGAAAGTTGCTCTTTTAGAAGCTGAAATTCAATGTTCAAAGTCTATAGAGGATACTATATACATACATTCAAGTTATTTGCCAGGATTCCATTGTAGAAGGTGAAAAAAAAACCATTACTTCGAAGACTCATGTGCATTAGACCAGGTGATTGGACTTCAATTCTTGAGTCTCCCCATTACATTCCTGTAAATACAAAAGAGTTATTTGATATTGACATTTATATAACAAATAGATACGACTCACAAGCTTCATTCTTAAACCAACCTCAACGTTGACACTTCATTTTAAATCGTTCCCGTTTTTCTAACATGGATAGAATGTATGTTCCCAACCACAAAAATGGGTCAAGTATTATGAAAACATGGCTAAATAAAGGCAACAGTAGTATACCGCTGTTCAAAACTCATAAATCCATGGACAAAAAACAAAATCGGGATAACTAAAACCGAGGGAAACGCATTAAATATAAGAGGAGAACAACGACATAACACTAAAATGTAACACATATAGACAAAATCCCACGAGAATAACAAATATATAACATATATATATAACATCAAAACCAAATACATGAATTTGGGATAGACAAGTACCGTGACACGTCTTATCGCAATGTGAATTTACACTCAAAAATAAGAGAAAACAAACGACACAACGTTATAATGTAATACACACAGAAACGAACTATAATATAACAATGACCATATTCCTGACTTGGTACAGGGCATTTTTAAAGGAAAAAATGGTGGGTTGAACCTGGTTTTGTGGCATGCCAAACCTCGCACTTTTATGGCCATGTGAAATATAACATCAAAATGACAACACAGGACTACAATATAAATAAATTGGAGAACACAATTGACAAAGAATCACACGAACAACAGCCAACAAAAGGCAACAAGTTCAAAATTTTAATACGCCAGAAGTGTAAAGGTAACCATAACCCGTACATTAATCAAAGTGGGAGTGGCAAAAGGAAGCAAGTTGGCGGTTCACTCATTGGTGGCCAGGGAACTTTTATGATTCCAATAGAGAATGTTGATCATTTAGAAAATAAAAACTCGTCAAATCCATTGACAGTTCAATTGGTATCACCTGCACAACAGACAGTTGAACAAGCAAAAAACGAACTCCAGGTTTTGAAGAAGGCTATTAAACGAAAAGCTTCACCGCAACCTCTCAGTTTAACTAAAAAACGTCGAACGGTAAAGACCTCACGAGCTTTGCAAAAGAGAAAATCAAGATCTAAAACACTAAAGAAGACATTCACTCATAGAAGAATTAAAAAATCTTTAAGAAGATAAGAAAGATAAAAAAATCAACAAGAAGATACGAAGATTAAGAAATCAAAGGGGAAAAAAATTAACTACTAAAACATTTAAGGACATCTTCGAAAATAATTATGGCAGCACTTAATGTAGCAGACTTTCACGAAGCGCAACCTAGTGGGTTAAGTTTATTCAGCTTACCACCATACCAGTCAGCAGTAGAACGCATGTATTTTCAGGAAGTTCGTTCAAACTCCCAATTGACGGAAATATTATAGATATGGAGATTACAGGAAAACATGGTATGGAATATGTAGACCTTAAACGATCAAAGCTTTATGTTAAGGCTAAACTTGTAAAAGGCGATGGCAGCAATTTAACTGAAAACGAATATGTAGGACCAATAAATTTGTTTCTGCAATCAATGTTTTCACAAGTGGAAGTTGCAATGCAAGGCAAGCTAGTTTCATCTACAACTAACCATTATCCCTATAAAGCTATGATTCAGACATTATTGACGTATGGTAGCGAATCAAAAACCTCCCAACTGACATCTCAATTCTGGATAAAAGACGTAGCAGGACACTTGGATGACAACGATGTTAATGGATGGATCTAATAGTTCCCCTCAATACCCGCGCCCGTTATTTTGCTCAATCAAAAACAGGCGACATGGAAGGACCTCTTTGCCATGATCTGTTTCACATGAATCGTTATATTTTGAATCAAGTTGCGATTAATGTAAGACTAACCAGAACAAGACCAGAATTTTGCCTCATGACGAACGAGGTAGCCCCAGATTTTAAAGTGATCATCGAAGACATCGTTTTGAAAGCTTGCAAAATACAAATCAACCTGCAGTAATTTATGGTCATGCTGAATACTTAAATCTGTGAATGCAAAGTACCATTCATCAAAACAGAAGTGAAGCAAATCACTGTAGCAGCAGGGACAGTAAATTTTGCCCAAGACCAACTATTTCAAAACATTAGACCAAACAGAGTAGTGGTTGGATTTGTCAATGCTCTAGCCGCTGCTGGTGATTATACGAAAAATCCATTTAATTTTCAGCATTTTAATTTAAATCAAATCGGAGTATTTGTTGATAACATACCAGTATCTGGGAATTTAATGAGACTGAATTTTGATACTAGTAGTGGTCGTACCATTGTTCCAGCCTTCAATAGCATGTTTGAAGTAACGGATAAATGGCATGTGATTCAGGTAACCAGTTAAACAGAAACGATTTCGCTGGAGGGTATGCACTGTATTGTTTTGAGATCGAGCCAAATTTTGGGGATGATGGGTCATATTTACACTTACTTAAACAAGGAAACGTTCGTTTAGAAGTTCAGTTCAGTTCAGCACTTCGGGACGCTATAAGCTGTATCGTATATGCTGAATATCCAGGATACTTTGAAATAAATGCAGCAAGAGATGTAATCTTGGAACGATGAACACCAACCAGTTGCAGTGTGCCATTAATTGCGATAGGGAAATGAAAAAACAAAATAATGAAAGTGTGTGCAGCAGATGAAATACAACAAAAACTTCAAACACCACCCTTTGGATTCATCACAAATACTGACCCACATCAGCTTCCGGAAGACATTGGGTTGCATGCTATGTTGATGAGAACAGTATTTTAGAAATATTTGATTCCTATGGAAACTCACCAGACACACTATCGCCATACATTACACAGTACGTGAACTTGTTTGAGAGAACGTTATTCAATCACAAGAGACTGCAGAGTTCAGAAACGAAAGTTTGTGGACATATTGTTTATTCTACTTAATGTGTCGCTGTAGAAATTTTTCGCCCAAAAGAAGTCTTTGACATTGTTAGCGATGATTTTCAAAGGAATGATCAATTTGTATATAATTTTATTGAACAAAGGTTTCACTGTTGCATGCACAACACTTCTGTTTGTAATCAAATATGTAAATGTATAAATAAACTATGATATACTCCATGCTTTTTAGTTGTTGTTGTTTTTGTCATAAATATGTCAGAATATCCATTTGTTTTCATTCTACAAAGTGATCACGACATGGATACATGGTGGGAAAAAGAAAGTTTATTGAAATTTGAATCTCCAACATCTATTTTCATAGCCGCCCCCAGCGGATCAGGAAAAACTGTTTTCACAAAAGAAGCATTTTAAAACACGCTAATGGAATGTTTTAAGAGTCCTATCTCTAAATATTCTTTTGTTATTCTCTGTGGCAAAAAATATACAATGAAATGGAAAATGAAATAGCAGACATTCAGTTTTACAAGGGTCTACCTACGATGGATATATTAAACGAATGGGTGTGCTGTTGAGGGACATAAAATAATTGTTTTTGATGACCTCATGATGCAAGGAGTAGAATCAGAGGGAATTGGTGCAACTCATGTGAGTTGGTAGTCACCATGCAAACATAACGATTATATTTCTAATTCAAAATATTTTTCAAAAAGGAAAATCAATGAGAACGGCATCTTTAAACTGTCATTATTTCATTCTATTCAAAACAGAAGAGATATGCTACAAATACAAACTCTTGGTAGACAAATATTTCCCGGTAGAACAAAGTTTTTTATGGATGCTTACCAGAAATCAATTTCCAAATCCTATGGATATTTAGTTGTTGATATAATCCTCACTCCGACAAATCTTATCAGTTGCGCACAGACATTCTTCCCGATCAGGACACAATTATCTACCAACCTGAAATGAATAAATTGGAACGTCAATCATTCATACAATTTCTTTTGATTTGTTCTACAGAGCAAATAACATACATATTGAAAACTCTAACGGACAAATCAGCTCCAAGTTATTTTAGAAATCTATATAATGTGATAAAGGGTGTTTGTCCATTTCAAAAAGAATAAAACTGCATTGATGCAGCGAAAACGACTCATTCGAGAAGTACTACGTTCTGACCTAACATTAAATCAAAGACGACGTCAATTAACAGAAATTAAAAAAAGAATTACCTATTTTCTTGGAGGCTTGCATACATTATGGCTCGCGAGTTAATGTTAGTTCCAAAACTAAAATATCAACAATTGATTAACAATGTAAAAACAAAGGATGAGACGTTAAATTACACACATTCTAAAAGAGAAGAGGATGGAAAAGATGATATACAAAATAAGATTCCATTGCACAAAAATGAAGAGTACACTGTGAATAAAAAAAGCGATGAATCATATGTGCGAATGAAACCGAAGACTTTTTTGAAATCGAAAAAGAATGAAGTGAAAAAGGAGTTCCGATTACAAAAAAAACATTTAAAAACAAAGACAGTAACAAATTGGAAATGGATTTCATTTAGATTTGAATTGTTAATATATAGCTTGAACATTGATATTATCTGATTAAAAAACAACAATAAATTTTTTTTGTGTTATTGTTCTTTATCATATTAATTGTTATTTCATTGTTTAAATGCAAACAAGAACAAAGACTACTAGCTGAAGTGACTTCTTTAAAACCATTTAAAAATGAACATTCCTTTTAAGATTGCATCAAATAAACTCACCAATCACACAAGTTATAGAAAATTCCACGAAGTCAACTATAAAAGTTTAAACCTCAAACAGCTACTCATTTTATGATGGATACATCGGTGCAAGCACATCATTTTTTTGAATGTCTCACACAAAAGTATCCACCTGGCAGTGAACCATTGGAATCTGAAATTAGAAATTTGAAAAGAAATTGAATCATGAAGAATTCAGTGACTGTGATGAGGATGAACTGGTTAGAGAAGTTGAAAATGTTGAACAAACTCACAGTAAAAAAACTGAAATTGAAACATGAATGTGACATTTGTGGAAAAATATTTCAACAAATTCACAACAAAATCCAACATATGAAAGCACATTGTATATCATTTAAATGTGACAAATGTGAAAAGTCATTTTCGCGCAAAAGTTATAGAAAGAAACACCAAAAGGGTGTGAGGGAGGTGTTACAACAAAAACATCCTCCAAATTGAAATGTAAACACTGTGGAATAATATGTTACACTTATGATTTATTGTTTCAACATGTGATAAAAATGCATCCGTTGAATAATGAAGAAAACAATCAAACGTTGCAACAGGGGGGAAATGTCTCAACGATAACAAATGACTTAGCAAAGGAACCATTAAAAACTTCCGATGTTGATCCCTCCAAAGTAGTTAAAAAGAGAAACAATTGAAACGCATTCGAAAAGGTGCTTTAAATGATCTGGTGAACAAGATTGATATAATCCCAGAAGAAGCAGAGAAATATGATCTTTTGCATTTTTTTTCGAACATGAAATTGGAAGTTGAACAAGAATTAAATATGAGACGAAAAAAAGTTCATGACATTAAATGGTATTTGAATGTGAGGGTGGATATGGTGCGAAATATTGAGGATGGAACTAAAGAAAAAGCAACACCGCATTTTCGTAGTAAAACTTACACCTCCCTGGAAATGATGATAATGATCACAACCTGAACGAAGCGTTTCAAAAAATGAATGGATCCTTGGAAGAATTTATACACAAAGGATCTAATTGGATTGTTAACAAAGTTCTAGGTCTGGAGGTTAATACTGTAAAATACTCACCGATTTCGGGATCCAGTTACATGAAATTACCTTCAAAGTTGTACTCCTCTCTTTCAATAATAAACATCAAAAATGAAGATAGGTAATGTTTCTTGTGGAGTGTATTAGCTGCACTACATCCTGCAGAAAGGAATCCCGACCGTGTTTCTCATTACATGAAGTATGAGGATTCCCTGAATTTGACTGGAATCGACTTCCCTGTTCTCTTTCAAAGTGAGAAATTTGAAAAAACAAAATAACTTATCCAATTAACGTGTTTGGATGGGAAGATGGGGTAATTTTCCCATTATACATGACTAAAATGTCAAATGGCTCTAATGAAATTGACTTGCTGTATTTGTCCAATGATGAAAACTCTCATTACTGTTGGATTAAAAATCTGAGTCGTTTCCTAGGACCATACACATAATAAATCCCACACAAAACTGCATTACTTTCATCGATGTCTCCACGGATTTATACGTCAAGACCTGCTAGATGCTCATCGACCTTATTGTGAACGATTCGACTTTCAAAAAGTACAATACCCCAAGGAGGGTGAAGATGATATTTTGAAATTTAAGGATTACCACAAAACAATGAAAGTTCCGTTTGTCATATATGCCGATTTTGAGGCATTGGCATGTAAACTAGATACATGCTCACCCAGTCCAAATTCTGCTTCAACAACTCATCACACAAAATTTGAAGCATGCAGTTATGCATATCAGGTTGTTTGTACAAACGCGAATTATTCCAAGCACCAGGTCATCTATAGAGGGGAAAACGTCGGTCGAACAATTTTTTGAGAGCATGTTTCAAGAGGAAGATTACATAGGAAATATATTAGCAGATG
The DNA here is from genome assembly GCF_963676685.1 of Mytilus edulis. NCBI lineage: Eukaryota > Metazoa > Mollusca > Bivalvia > Mytilida > Mytilidae > Mytilus > Mytilus edulis. The sequence goes on from NW_027268170.1 coordinate 24,846, forward strand.
CTGAACCCTTAATCATGAGTACCAACACTGAAAATAAATTCAAAAATGCAACCAAATTGTTATGTATGTGGTACATTGTTCTCGAAAACATCGGGTAAAGTGAGGGATCACTCGCATATTGGAGTGAGTGAGTTGGTGTTAATATGAACTCCCCAAACTATAGTAATTTTAGAGGGGCTTCGTGTATTCTTGCAATCTGAGTTTGAAAAATACTTCATTTATTCCATCTTTTTTCACAACTTTCGAGGATTTGATTCACATTTATTGATTGAAGCAGCAGGAAAGTTTAAAGACAAGAGAATCAAATGCATTCCCAACAACATGGAGAAATACATTTCCTTCTCAGTTGGAAATTTGAGATTCTTAGATTCCTATCAATTTATGTCTGAAAGTTTAGAACGCTTGGTAGAGAACTTAGCAATTGATGGGTTAACTCATTTCCATCACTTTCGAAAAGCGTTTCCATCTGAAGAGGTTGCAAAATTACTTTTGCGAAAAAATGTTTACTGCTATGATTATGTGACAAACCATGACAAATTTCAAGAAACTTCCCTACCGCCTAAAGAAGCTTTCTATAATCGTTTAAAGAGAGAAGACATTTCCGAGCAAGATTATCGCCATGCACTGAAGGTGTGGGATACATTCAGCATGTCAAATCTTGGAAGCTATCATGATTTGTACCTTTTGACTGATGTAGTGTTACTTACTGATGTATTTGAGCGATTTAGAAATATGACTACTGATTATTATGGATTAGATGCAAGTCATTTTTTTACAGCACCAGGGCTTGCATGGGAAGCAGCATGAAAATGACGGGTGTAAATTTAGAATTGTTGACAAGTCCTGATATGTACAATTTTTTCGAGCTTGGCTGTAGAGGGGGGATAAGCATGATATCAAAAAAAATATGCAAGAGCCAACAACAAATATATAGATGGATATGATGATGCGAAACAAAATTCATATATAATGTATTATGATGCTAATAACCTCTATGGTTGGGCAATGTCACAACCTCTACAACAGGGTTAATGTGTTGGCTAGATGAAGATGAAACTAAAAGTTTCAATTTGCAAAACATTTCGCCAGATGCAGATAAAGGGTACATGTTGGAGGTAGGACCTGGAATATCCCCATGACTTACACGACCTTGCATAAACTCCTATCCACTAGCACCCTCACATAAAAATGTACAGGATAATGAACTTTCAAGCTATAGCAAATTTCTGTACCGAGATCTATATGGAGAACACAGAAAACGACCAAACACCACCAAATTGATACCAACACTAGAAAATAAGAAAAATTATATCACACATTATCGTAATTTACAACTGTAATACAAACTTGGGAATGAAAATTACTAAAGTCCATAGAATATTGGAATTTCACCAGTCTCCTTGGTTGGCTACTTATATTCAGTTCAACACAAGCAGAAGGCAGGAGGCAAGGAATGACTTTGAAAAAAATTTCTTCAAATTAATGTGTAATTCCGTCTTTGGAAAAAACAATGGAGAACTTGCGAAATAGAGTAACATAAAACTTGTAAACAACGAATCCAGCCTTAAAAAGTGTGTTTCCCGACCTTCCTTTGAGAGGATTTCAAATCTTCATGAAGATTTGGTGGGTGTTGAGAACAAACACATTAATCTCTTACTAAACAAACCTGTTTATGTAGGAAGTGTCATTTTAGAACTTTCAAAAATCATCATGTATGATTTTCATTACAACGTTATGCAAGAGAAATATGGTGGGAACCTAAATCTTCTTTTCACTGATCGGATAGTCTGTGCTATGAAATATATACAGATGACGTATATGATTGATATGAACAGTTCTTGAACTACTTTGATACATCAAATATCAACCAAGTGACCAATTGCATTCCACTATATACAAAAGAGTGCCCGGAAAAATGAAAGATGAAATGGCTGGTAAATATTTCTTTTAAGTATCAAATTTTTATTTCTAGACTATTGCTATTATACAATAAATTCATATTAAACATTTCCTTAAACATTTGCAACTCCTTTGATTCATATAAAAATTCTAAGAACAGTGTATTGTTTGTTACTATGTTATTAATATGAATGGTTTGGTAATTTTAGGAGTTCCAATCAAGAATTTATAGGTTTGCGTCCAAAGATGTATAGTCTAATATATGACATTAAGAATGGTGGAGAGTTATTAGAAA